>NC_091936.1:24972470-25122470 GCF_041260155.1 Ptychodera flava | reverse complement strand
CACAGTATGATTGAAGTCCCGTTTAACAGTACAAAGAACAGAAGTCAGTATCTTCGATAACTCTGTTGTTGAACATTTTGAAGATCCTGCGATAAACCTAGCTTTGTAAGGTGTTTTGTGGAGCTTGGTATGTATGTATGTATGTATGTATGTATGTATGTATGTATGTATGTATGTATGTATGTATGTAGCTATGTATGTAGCTATGTATCTATGTATCTACGTGTCTATGTATCATGTATATGTATGTTGGTAGGTAGGTAGGTAGATAGGTATATGGAAAGGCATGACTGACTTAAGTAGTCTAATATCATGTTGTCCTAGGCATTAACCATACTGTCCTTGGCATTTAATATATTGCCCTAGGCATTTACCATATTGTCCTAGGCATTGAAATTATTGTCCTGGGCATTTAATATACTGCATGTCATATATTGTCCCGGGCATTCAATATGTTGTCCTAGGCATTTAATATGTTGTCCTGGTCATTCAATGTATTGTCATTGGCATTCAACATGTTGTCCACGGCATTTGATATGTTGTCCTGGGAATTCAGTATATTGTCCTGGGCATTTTAGCTCACGTGTTCACACACATGATCTAATGTCATAGCGACGTCTGTCTGCCTGTCCTTGTGTTTTTGTGTTTGTGTGGGCGAGTGTGTGTGTGTGTATCTGTCTGTCTGTTTACACGATAATTTAAAAACGCCTGAACGGAATCAAGTCAGATTTGGTAGACAGATACCATATGCTAATGGCAAGAACTAGTTAGATTTCTTTAGCGTTGCTTGCATATTAATGAAGTTTTGAAATATCATTTTTTCCATATAATAGTTTCCTATGAAGACATTAATGACAGTGTCGACATATATCAAGAAATAATGCACAAAATTTTATGAACCTTTTCATAGATGATAATCTCAGAACATGATGATACTGTGAATGTCATATCACTTTTCTACTCATTTGCATATTTAATGAACGTTGTAGTGAGTGATATAACTCCGAAATTATGACACCAAATTTGATGAAACCTGCTGCAAATATTATGCTGATAAATATTAATTGTTGCCTGAAGCACTGAGCAGTGTCAAGTTAATAAATAGTTTATTTGCACATTTTATGAAGTTTTGTAATTAGACATATAAATCCGAAACAACTGCACCAAATTTGATGAAATCTGCTGCAGATACTGATCCGAGAGATGTCTGGCTGTGTTGAACATGTAGCATTTGTGAAGTTAATTGAGCGTTCATTTGCATATTCAATGAACGTTGTAATGAGTGATATTACTGCGAAATTATGACACCAAATTTGATGAAAACTGCTACAAATATTATGCTGATAAATATCTAAATGTTGCCTGAAGCACTGAGCAGTGTCAAGTTAATAAATAGCTTATTTGCACATTTCATGAAGTTTTGTAATTAGTCATGTAACTCCGAAATAACTGCACCAAATTTGATGAAATCTGCTGCAGATACTGATCCGAGAGATATTTGGCTTTGTTGTAAAGCATTTAGTACTGTGAAGTTAATTAAGGAATCATTTGTATATCTAATTAACTTTGTAATTAGTGATATTACTCTGAAATTATGACACCATATTTTGTGAAACCTGCTGCAGATATTGATCTGATAAAGAAAATCTGTCAAGTTAATAAACAGCTCACATGCATATTTAATGAAGTTTCGTAAGTACTGATTTAACTCCCAGAGTACTGTGCGAAAGTTAATGAACCCGGATACAAGTAATGATATGACAGATGTCTGATTGTTCTGTAGAGCGTACTAATATGTAATGAACCTATTGTCAACCATGTAAGCACATTCAGTTCACGTCTGGTATAAGTTCTCCTAGGCATTTAATATGTTGTACTACAGACTTTACACACAGTTTACACACTGCCGCACAACACGGCGCGCTGGGTATAAAATATGAATAACAAGCACTACTAAAGTGAAAGTATGGTGAAAAAACAACCAGAAAATATTAATTGATTGTAGCAAGTTCACGAGGGCTTATTCGTATCACCAATCGCTGGTGACTGACTGTGCATCGGGTAAATGTTTAATGAAAGTTAGCCGCAGTACCGGGACGTAGGAGCTTTTGTACACAGAACGAGTCAAAATAAAGTCATTAAAGGCTGTATTTGTCTGGGGATTTATAATTTTCAATGCCTTCTAAGATTCCATTAATAAGTAATCAGCTTTTACTGATGGGACTAACCTGTAGGTAATTAAATAGGAAACTATGTGAAAAGAGTTCATGAACTGTTTAATATTTTTGTCTTTGAGAACCTGCCGCTAGTGAAGCAATATTTAGAACATGTGGTTTATATCTAGGAACAGAGTAGGTAATATATACTACAACCTTTTCAACACCCAGCTCTGCTCAAACGTCAAATCTGCGTCCCTCGCCACTGTAATTGTAATTCTACCGGACAAACAGTGTAGCCTTTGCTTTGGCATTGCTGTTAAAGTTGTTTTTGGGTGCGTTGCTCGGCGCTTCGCGAAGCGTCTATATTTGTTGTTCTGGCTAGGCTAAGCTCAATCTGATTAAAATCGTATTACGGACTTTTACTGCATACATCCCTCACTGAGGGTGTGACCGCAGAAAAAAGACCGTAATAATACCTACCCATGTAGACATCAGATTTTAATCAGATAATAGATTGGCCTGGGCTAGGCTAGGCGCAAATAGGCCTGGGTTTTGAAGTTTGGCAGGCTATTAAGCCTAGGAGTACATTCTGCCCCTAATTTGAGTCAGTGCCTCACTATTTAAGTCAATGTCCTTTTGAGAATTCCGCAAAAGTCGTGAATCACGCGGACCAAATACTGAATCAGAAAAAGTCATGGCCCTTTCACAGTTATACCTAGGACAAGATATTAAATGCCTAGGACAACATATCGAATGCCTAGGGCAACATATCAAATACCTAGGACAACATTTGAAATTCCTAGGACAATATATTGAATTTCCAAGACAACATTTAAATGCCTAGGACAACATGTAAAATGCCTAGGACAATATATTGAATTCCAGGGACAATATATTAACATGCCTAGGACAACATATCGAATGCCCAGTACAACATATTGAATGCCCAGGACAATATATTGAATTCCAAGGACAACATACCAAATGCGTCGAACAACATATTGAATGTCCAGCACAATATATTGAATGCCAAGCACAATATTTTGAATGGCCAGGACAATCAATATATTGAATGCCAAGGACAACATATTGAATGACCAGCACAATATATATAATGCCCAGGTCAACATATTGAATGCCCAGCACAATATATTGAATTCCAAGGACAATGTACTGAATGCCTAGTACAACTTATTGAATGCCTAGGACAATATATTGAATTCGCAGGACAACATATTAAATGCCTAGAACAACATGCAAAATGCCTAGGACAATATATGTGTGAACACGTGAGCTAAAATGCCCAGGACGATATACTGAATTCAATTCCCAAGACAACATATCAAATGCCTCGGACAACATATTGAATGCCCATGAGAATACATTGAATGACCAGGACAATATATTGAATGCCTAGGACAATATATCGAATTCGCAGGACAACATAATAATTGCCTAGGGGAACATGCAAAATGCCTAGGACAACATATTGAATGCCCAGGACAATATATTGAATGCCCAGGACAACATAATAATTGCCTAGGGGCATGTATTGAAAGCTCAGAAAAACATATTAAATGCCTAGGACAATATGGTTAATGCCTAGGACAACATGATATTAGACCACTTAAGTCAGTCATGGCTTTCCACATAGGTAGGTAGGTAGGTAGGTAGGTAGGTAGGTAGGTAGGTAGGTAGGTAGGTAGGTAGGTAGAAAGGTAACTATGATTTGAAGGAATATGTCGAGTCCTTGATTTTGTTCAGATTTTGTAACGAATAGCTGTAAACTTGATAATTAATACGAGCTCTGCAGTAAATTACCGAATCCGTAGCATTAACATCTGCTCCTTTCCGAAGCAATAATCTGAGAGTTTCAGCATTTCCTCTGACAGCTGAGTGTAGCAATGGTTCACCTTCCTGCCAACGAAAATAATATCCATGTGTAAGATATACATAATTTAAGGTGGTTAGTAAATATTTCATCAACTACATTACCAACAATAATTTTAATGGTGTCCTCTTGAGGACATGGGTTAATATGTGTTTCTGAAATGGGGAAATCAACAGATTACAGGTCTTGCAGTTTTCTGTATAACCGTGAAGGATATCGGTGAGGCCTAATTTATATGGACAAATATTTAAAACGCGGGAAAACAGACCAATGGCTAAACAATATAACCAATCCTCTCAAAAAGTAAGTAGAATATACACAATTGAAAAACAATGAAAATAAAATAAATATTATTAACAATAATTAATTGTCATTTAATTCAGTTTGCAGGTGTAAAGAAAATTGTACTCCCTGGGCTAAATATATGCACTACATACATTCATGAATAGTGTAACGTTCATGTATAACCAATATATATTTATTTACGAACAGCTTTTCTCAAAAAACGAAAATTTGACACACAATACAATGCATTGTGAGAGACTGTGCAAGTTCAACATGTCTGAATCGTACAAAATACATCTTTAAGATAGTAAGCACTGAGAGATGTGTTTTCTGTCCTCCTTGACTGAATTTAGCAATACTCTTGCTAAAGTATGCCCTAACAAAAAGCGAAAACATAACGTTATTCATGTCATCATATCACTGAATTTGTAGGCTAAACCCCTGGAACTGGCTTTGCATCTGCAGTCTGTGATATGTCCCTGTAGTTTCAGTCCAAAGTGGACACAAAGGGAATTTCGAATGGAAAGGTAAACAAAAACATTACTATCAGGTCAATATAGGCAAAAATTCAAGGACAAGAAACAAATAGCGTTTTTATCTAAATTGCCTTTTTTTTAAACAAGTTAGTAAATATTGCACTTTGAAAAGTCTGTTTGAAGAATCAATGTTAAGACAAATGTATAGTTTGAGAAATTAACACTTACGGAATCCGTTGCATTGACGTCCCCTCCTGAGTCAAGAAGTAACTGTACCATAGAACTATAACCATGTTTAACTGATGCTACCAATGCCTACAATTTATTCAACGGAAATTATAAAGAAAGCATATAACTATAGTTCCATTATTTCGATGTTACATACTCTCGACAAGAAAAGTAACACCGTTCAGCTAAAATTTTGTAAAGTCGAAATATTTGACTATTTTGAATCGAAAGTAATTGTCAAACATGATTGTACTTGTCCTGATTAAACATACTTTAGTTAAGCTGTACAAAAGTTTTAAGATGTGTTGCATGCTGAAGTGTATTTCCTTTTTCAAACCGTGAGCGCTTAAATATTACAAGCCATTGACAATGACATAGTCCCCACTTGTAATAAGAGTATTAGTCTTGATGAGGCAGGGAAATGTGGTCATTAAGAAGTATCACTGGAGTGTATATGTTGAGATCTATGGGCACATAGGTCTATGTCGTTGTTCCCTATTTGAAACACATGAGGCATGTCTAAGTTATGGTTCTATATCGGGAAAAAAGATCAGATTTCTAGCTGTATTGGCCAGTCAAAAAATACATATGCGCATAATAAATGAGGTACAAGATCTGACATCTTAAGGTCTAATATCCTATCAAAATTGAAGGGTATAGAACTTGTGGTTGCTGAGTTATGCATATATATGTATAATCAAGGTCAAGGTCATCGAGGTCACGTGATATTTTGAAAAAAATTGTATTACTAATTAATCCCTATATGCCAAAAATCAGACCTCTAGCTTTATACGCTTGCCCATAATTAGATATGTGCATAATTAATGAGGTAAAACGTGTGTTGTCATAAGGTCTCCCATCCTTCTAAACATAAAGGACATAGCACTTGTGGTTACTTATTTATTGACATAACGTATATTTTAGGTAAGAGGTGATCGAGATCACATGACATTTTGTCAAAAATTTTTTATCCTATAGTTATCCCTATATACCAAAAATCAGACATCCAGCTCTATTGGCTTGCTCAGAATTAGATATGCGCATAATTAATGAGGTACAGTATGTGGCGTCATAAGGTCTCCCATCATACCAAATATGAAGGGTGTAGCACTTGTGGTTACTGAGTTATTGACAAATATGTATATTTGAGGTCAAAGGTCACCGAGGTCACGTGACATTTTGTCAAAATGTCTGAGATATCTGCGTGAACGGATGGACTCACAGACGGATGAACGGACAGACATGACCTAATCTATAAGCCCCCTGGACTTCATACGTGGGGACGTGTCACTGCATCCTTTTTGCAATATGAATACGATGAGAAACTAATTTTTTATTTTTCTTGGCCTTATACATGGGAGTCTATGGAGAACTGCCTTATACATGGGAGTCTATGGAGAACTGCCTTATACATGGGAGTCTATGGAGGTGTAAACTAAAAAGTTCTCTAACACGGCCAAATTTGATAACATTGTGAAACAAATCGACGTGCATCTGTATGGGGTAGGGCACTATCCTTGCGCAAAGTTTGAAAGAAATTGACCAGGACATGCCTGAGATATCTGCGTGAACGGACGGACAGACGGACGGACATGACCCAATCTATAAGTCCCCACGGACGAAGGACTAAAAAGCTACATGACACTTGCGAAAAATCAGGAACGCCTTTTGTAGCGTAATCAAGGCCAATATTCGAACTCCCAATTTTCAACTATACAACTCAACATTCAACATTCGAACTCAACATTTTTCAACTATACAACTCAACATTCAACATTCAAACTCAACATTTTCAACTATACAACTCAACATTCAACATTCGAACTCCAAATTTCAACTATACAACTCAACATTCAACATTCAAAATCCACATTTTCAACTATCGAACTCAACATTTTCAACTTTCGAACTCCACATTTTCAACTTTCGAAGTCCGGGATTCGTATTCTCCCTAGGCATCCCTAACTTGCTTGATTGTAGTTACCCACGTTTTTCACTTCTGGGCTATACTACGTCAGAACGCGTCATAGATACGTCACATGACGTTTCGGAGTTTTAGAGTTATTCCTATGTGATGTTCTAGAGGGTCCAAATAACAACTCTCTTGTTAATTTCCACACAGTTACAGCCAAAACACAACTCAGACACTGAACACACCAAAGCACATACAAGACGAGATGGCTGATGTGTGAAGCACTTTCCCTTTATTACACCGTGACCACTATGTTCAACATCATGTATTTCACGTTGAGCGGCTTGCACTAGCTGGACAATACGCTCACTACACATTCCAATGCCACTTAACTGTGACAAAAGTCTAACAGACTCTCACACCTACGTGACACATCTCCCCGTCTGTCGGGCTGGTCAAGGTCAAGTAGCAGCCTAGACAAACTACCACTGACGTGGTCACGAACGAACTCGGTGTCGTCCATGTTTAAAATTAACTGCGAGGTCACCATGTTTTGGGACTCCCTAACAAAGTGATAAGTAGTTTCATGTAAAATGACACCGACGATTTTTTAAAGTCGTATTTGACTATATGTATGCTAATTTTGGCTTGTGTTCGCTGGCTAGTGGTCTAGGGGGACCTATGACTTCGATAGTTGAAAATGTGGAGTTTGAATGTTGAATGTTGAGTTGTATAGTTGGAAATGTGGAGTTTAAATGTTGAATGTTGAGTTGTAGAGTTGCAAACTGGGATTTCGAATATTGGACTTGATTACGCGCCAGATCAGGAACGCCTTTTGTAGATTGATCCTGTTTTATCATTTAAATATTGGAGAAGAGAACACCGTAGAGACACTTATCATTGAACAGATGTGCTCACTCATCTTTCCATCTATCATCTATATATGCCCAGTACTAATATGTAAATTAAATAACACTATGTATCTCTATGTTGCGCCGACCTAGTAACTTTCCTTAAAGAAAAAATATATCACGCAAACACTTTGTAATAGACTACTGCTGTTAATCCATATCAACGATGGCGTCAAGTGTATTGTGAGACCAACACAAAACGTACGGGAATAGAATACAGCTCAGTCCATCCAAGGCGTTTGTGACATACACCTCTTTACTACTGACTTCAATAAACCAACGATATTGTTGACACATTAGGGGACACATTTGACACACTTCACTCATGATTACACCGTAATTGCTGATGAAGAAGTTATTGTTGAATGATACTCTTATCAAATGTATAAGTCAAAAGTTCAAACTCGGGAACCGACGGGTACATCCGGAGTGCTTTTTTCAAACAACATTAGAAAATGCGATGGTTTTTTTTTTTTCAAATTGTACGGCACACTGAGCTGTATAACAATTAGCGTTTACCTTGTTTATTTCTTCCACGTCTATTCCAGTATCAAGTAGAAGTTTAACAATCTCAGCATTTTTTGTCAAGACTGCAAAACGTAAACTCTGTATGATGTTGACAAAAATAGAAAAAGGAATTAAGAAACACTGCGTACTGAAATAAATTCACTATGCACTTTACATTTTAAAAAGTTGGTCAAACTCTACGGAAAGAGACTTTAAACCATTCCTTTGTAAAAAAAAGAAAAAAGCCACAGGTCAGAGTGTAACACCTGGTAACAGAGATACGCATATGCCAGTATTTACCGACACTTGAGATTCAAAATGACCACCATTCCTTTGGTAACTATATGGGAAAAAATAAATTTTTCGATTTTCACGACAAAAAGATCCAAAATTACCTCAACAAGTGGAGATCAAAAAACGTTCATTAAAAATTTGATAGTCAGAATACCCGTCCCCGTGGCGCATTCTACCTTTAGAAACTTACATCAGAACGGAATTTCTATTGACAATGTTCGTATCTTCATTTTCTATCACGTTTATGCGATATAATTTTCTAGGCATTATATCAATTCCACAAACATGAACAAGTGGTTTTGTTCATTTTATTTGCTCCTTTGTATGGTTGATCAATTTTGAAATAAGAACATATATCAATGTTTTATACACCGATTCAATTTTAAATGTAGGGCTACAAAGCTTTTCGAAGACAACGGTAGCACTTTTCGTATATCATATACTTACCGTCACTCATTGCCATGAATGGATCCTGACTTTGTGAAAAGAAACGAGCGTGTTGCCAATATTTGTAAAGTTATCATGAAACCAAAAATACGGAATAAAATCTTAAAGCTAATTTGCTCACCTTTGCAATATGCTTCTTTTTGATATTAAGGGAAATAGCATCCTGTACTATTCCTGAATGACCTTGCAGAACAGCAGATTGCAGCAACTATATCAAGATAAAAAAAGTATTGAATTACGTTGAAAATACACAGTAAACTTGTATGTTCCTGTCTATTTGTCTGGGAAGAAACATCTAAAGGAGAACTAAAAAGAAACATGTTCAAAGTGAATGGCTTGAAAAAGGTTGCCGAGCATGTACATGTAATTTTGTTTTGCATTTTAGGATTTCTACATATACCATTATCACTAAAAATCCATTTAATTAACCACAAATAAATGGCACCTCTACTATTTGGCCTGACATCCTTATACAGGTAAAATCCTAACAAATTATGCCAATCTAGTCGCAATCATACATTTCTAAATTATTAAAGACGGAGAAAGCACTTGTGAATTATAAACCCAACTTTTTGTTTAACGTTGTAGGAGTTTGTTACAAACATATTTGCAAACGATCAGCATAATATATTATAATTACCTCGAGTCAAGTTCCTGTGAAAATCTATGGGAAAACACCCTAACATTTGTGTAACTACATTTGCCGTATCATGCCAAGGAGCACTTTGTCCAAATGTTGGCAGCGTGCATTTCAGAACTAGGTTTATTCTTGTTACTGCGCGCCTTCCTATCCACAAACGCTCTGTTTGTAAACAATATTGGTGCAAGATTCGAAGGTCTACTTATTCTGATCGTGCGGGAAGTTAAACTTTTGAGTAATAATTAATTGCCGTATCACATCCGGGCACTCTCAGTCCAAATATAGGCAAGTGCTTGCATTTCAGAATTAGGTTTATTATTGTTACAATGAGCGTTGCTATCCGAAACGTACTATTCGTAAAAAAAGCCAGCGCGAGTTTCGAGCAGCTTCTCCTCGTTCTGGTAGTACAGACGAAAGCGAAGTTAGCAAAATCGGACGATATTTCTATTGATTTTTTTTCTGTTGAAATATTGCGGACCTCAGTCGTACGCTGTGCGCGGGCCCTTCGCCGTGCAACCTTGGTCCTCAAACCCCCGTATCAGGGAAATAAAGTTTAAAATTACAATATGGGTATACCAGATTATATGAATTTAGATCAAGTGACGCCAATGTCAAATACATGTTCGAATATAAAAACTATGAAAAAATTGAACAAAACATTGTGAATACCAAATGTTTCAGTTGGGTTTTTGCCAACTCCAAATCTTCAGAGTGTAATGACGCAGAGGACGGCAAAAATGATTCAGAGTCACCAGTATCCGTATTAGAGTCATCAGAATCCACTTCATGTTCTAGTCTTTCTTTCTTTTTTGCATCAGTAACAGACACCCTCTCCTTGTCTTCTTTGGAACCTGAATTATCAGAGAGTAATTAATAGTAATTTTTCCGACTTAAATAGAACGGCAATGCATTGTAGAAGTATATTGAAAATTTTTGTTCAAAAAACGATTGGAACTAATTTGGAATAATTGGACCGTCATATTTTTCAAATTTCTCAAAAGTGTTAGGTGCCACATAGCTGAATGTTGCAATATTACAAATTACTCAAAAAACAAGTGTGTTACTTAAAAAGAAAAGAAGATGAGGTTACATATGCAGATTATATCGACATTACTTCACCATCCAATTTTTTCCCGATTAGTTCCAATCGTGTTTCAATTCTTTTGATAGTGTACTGCTTTACATGCGTGTGATACTACTACTAATTAGAAACTACTATTAATAAGAAACTATAAGAATGTTGATTTATCGCTTTTGTAAGAGCCATTAATATTGATGCTATCGGTTTTATTGACAAGAAATCTCTACCTTTCATTTTCAACAATATTTTTTACCATGGTATGTCGGTAAAGTTAATATTATTGAATATCTATTTTCTAGGTTTTTGAACGATCTTCAAAGTCTTATGACTCAGAGAATAGCAAAATTTAACCAAACTCACCAGTGTCCATATCAGAGTCATCATATTCAACTTCATGTTCTAGTCTTTCTGTCTTCTTTGCATCAGTAATGAACACCCGATCCTTGTCTTCTTTGGAACCTGAATTATTAGAACGTAGTGAATGGGTATTGTTTCTACTTACAAAGAAAAAGTGCAATATTTTGTAGAAGTACATTAAATAGTTTTTGTTCATGTCTTTTGATGGTTTACCAGTCACGTGCGTGTGATACTAACACTAGTTAAGAAACTCTTGTAATGTTGATCTATTACTTTTGTAAGAGTTATTCATCATGATGCTATCATTTTGATTAAGAAAATATCTTTACCCTACATTTCAAAATCATTGAAATATCTATTTCCTAGGGATCGTTTTGAACGAAAGAATATCTTTCTGACGTTTTTCATAAAAATCATAATGACTGTTGATTGATGTGATGTTTGTTACATATGATAGAGGGAAACCCCTATTCACACACACACACACACACACACACACACACACACACACATATATATATATATATATATATATATGTGTGTGTGTGTGTGTGTGTGTGTGTGTGTGTGTGTGTGTATTACATTTGATATTTTCCTCAGAGTTCCAGAAATTCCCTTCAACTGTCTAAATGATAGAAAAAAATTGTGTCCATTATATGACGGCTTTAAGAGTTTATCTAAACGGTACAGAGATAACGTGATTCTGATTTTCAGAAAAAATGTAGGCATGATTTACGTAATTACCTAATTAACTGTTTTGACTAGTATTTTAATTCTAGTCAAAATATCTCCTTTTCTGAACCGTCATTTCAAGGTTTTCTAATTCTGCATTTCTGTCATGATATCACGATTCTTTGTTTGGATTGTCAGTTTGGCGTACCCATTAATGCTTTCAAATTCCTATTGTAAAATTATTGGACAATATTTAGATCTGGCGTTTCAGTTACCGCCATTTTGCTTTCCTGTTGCTTTTCAATGACATAATTTTATAATTTTCTTCTGCCAAAAATCATATTGATTTCTTTTAGTTCACTAATCATCATGATAGCTAAAAATAGTGTCATAATATAAGGAAATGAGTTAGTTTCTCCTCTATTAAAATGTAAAAAAGAAAGGTATACTCCGAAACCTTTGCCGAATTCATCCTTTCCGAATTGTTTGCCTGGGGCGGACCCTTCTTCTAGTGTCATCTCTTTTTTCTGTGGTTCCTCAGGTACAGTTTTCTTGGACTGGTTGTCACTGAGTCCCTGCTTTTGAATCGACGTGTCGAATGCCATTGACAATGAAGTTAGAGGGTCAGTGCCCGACTTTAGCATGGTTTCATCATCTATTTCTACACTATTATAGCGTTCAAATTTTGATTTCTTCAACTTTCGCTTTAAAGATTTGTTTTCTTCAATCAGAGCTTTGTTTTCTTCTTTCAATTTACTAATTGTAATTTTTTTGCTTTTCAAAGTCATTGACAAACGAAATGATACTCTCTCTTCCGAATGACTCATAGCAGGCAGCTTTTGACCTTCATATAACATGTTTTTAAATATTTCAGTTTGAGTTTCTTCCTTTTTCAACTTTGACTCCAACTTTTCACATTTAGTGAAAAACGTATCAAGTAAGTGACGAACAGCGGGGACATATTTAGAATCATGTTTTAAGTCGGTCCACACGTCCACATCTAAGTAATCAGGAAAGTGCTTCCTTCGGAGTGGAATAGGTTGCCATGGAGCCGTCTTTTTCTCCTTCATACCAATATCAGCAGTGCCTTTCACTATTTCTTCTTTCTCTAAATAGTAAATCATAAATGTTCACTTATGGACACGGACGCTAGTGTCATGTAACCAAAAAGAAAACTGATGAAAATGTCAAGACACAGTGCTGTATTCCATGTAGAGATAATCCCTGGTTTCAATTTAATTTGAACTATTTTACAGGAAAGGCAAGATCGCGGCTACATTCTTTCTATTTTATTATTGTCACCCTTGGATTTTCAGGCTTTTTAAAACCATTAGCATGTGTAGGCTGGTTTGCCAATCGCAGCGCATCAGAACAAAACATAATTTAAGAAATGTAATAATCGTATCAAACGAAAACGTCTTCGATTACAATGATTGTCATACTTGAAAATGTTAATAATTATCAAACACATTGTGCAGGGCAGCAAGAGAAATATTTCGTTCCCCTTCAACATTATTTATTCGAAAACGGCCATTGTTAAACTTTACCTTGTGATGACACTTCGGTCTCGCTTGATGACCTTATAATACCTGCGGTAGTTTGGGTTTCTGTATCTGCAGTCTCGGCAAGTTCTTCATCGTAGGACTCATATAAAGTTTCTTTCTGAATTGAGAGAAATTAAAATAACCCAAAACTGCGATGTTAGCGATGTTATCTATGTATTTAGAGTAACGACTTTTGATATTTTTTATTACTGTAGGTTTTACTACCATCTATGTACTAGCATTATTGTTCATGGCATACCTCATCGAGTTTTGTGCCGAGCTCTAGATCATCATTTTCGGATAAAGATATCCGTGCAATCTGACCAGAAATATCCATCTGTGAATCCTGGTCAAGATCGCCGATGTTCATGGGGAATGAACCTGGAATTTCGGATATACCTGCGAATGAAAAACGTAATGTGTTATAAAATTGCAGGAAGCTGATAAGTTACAACCTATCACGAAGGTTAGACGCTTAGAAAGGCGATCGTTAAGCCACATTGTGCATGCTTTTGAACGTAAATTTCAAATGGCGAGAAACTCAAAACTTTTCTTTGTAAACAGAAAATTAAAGTCTCATACCTACTTTACTTCGGAGACTTATTTCTATTTTGCATTTCATATACTCCCACGTTTCAATTATTGTCTCCAGGGAGATGTTTGTCGTTCCGTGTTTTTGGATGAAGGCGGTGTTGATAATGTCTTTTTCAAACAGCCGATTAATGACACCAGCTTGGTAATCTGCCCATAGCCTGTCTAGCGTTTCCAGAGTCAAGCACTCTACTGTCATTAAAAGACATCCACGAATAATATCCTTCATGGTTCCACCAATCTCTTTTATGTACTCCTGGATTGATGGTAAATCAGACTCATCAACCTCATCAAATAATACAATTTTCGTGCCGCGTATTACTCGCCCTTCATTTGCTTCTCCCAACTCAACCATTTCGACTGTTTGGACTTTTATTCGCAGTTCCCCTGTAAAATGATAAATTTAAAAGATAACATACAATTAGTATATTACCTTGTATATTTGAGGCCAGTTTCTGTGACAGTTTTCATATCATGTCAAGTCTGATCTCTACGCCAGGTCTTATTTTCATAAACATGTGCTGTCTTAAGTACTATATTGTAATTACTACCGTATAATAAAAAGTTGAGGGGTTGCACACTGTCGCCCGAGAATTTTCGGCTCGCGTTCGCGAATACTAGACCGCGAAAGGATGTTTTTTTGCCCAAGTATTGTCTGTACGGTCAAGAACACGGTGGTGCACAAATGAGATGCTAAAAATTAATATTTTTCACGAAAAATGAGATTTCTTTAGTACTTTCGCGAAATATCGCACTTTCACGCAGTGCTTTTAATCACCTCGACGTGAAACATTATCCAACAAAACGATATTTTCTGGGACAGAACTAGAAGTAGCATCGCCAAATCTAATAGGCTTAAAACATTTTCTATCAGGTAATATTGATTCCGAAATTTCTGTCCCCATGGGACGATTGTGTCAGGTACTGATGGAGTACCCAATGTATGTGTTCCCCGGCACTCACCCCTAGTTTGCACTCGAAGGAAATTCGCGAACGTGAGATAGAGAAGAAACTAACTAGCCTCGATGGGCTTGCGCTGATAGTTTTCCCTACAAGGTCAACGAACTTTCGCAAGAGCGTGCATTGTAGATCGCGAATTTGTACTTGCTTCTGTCCGGCACTGGCAGGCCAGCGACGGTGATGGTACGAAAGAAAGAAAAGAGAACGCCTTCCAAGAAATCAAGAAAATCCAAAATCCCAAACTATATATGTAAATTAGAAACAAAATACACAACAATCATAAAACGGTTTAATGATGCCATGGTCTACAAGCTAATTCTGTAAAACGGTTTACCGTTAAATTGCTGTTTTTTGAATAATATGCAAATTTGTAGTCAACTTGCTTTACATTTCAGGAGGGATAACCATTTTGTGAGATATCTTGCTGATAAAAATGACTCGTTAATTGACTTAACAATTTACAAAGAAATCTGTGAACGAATGTGCATTTTCTTTTTGGATATCTATGTTGGCGACGAATTCATCACGTCAAGGCACTTTAGCAATATGGGCTCTGACGCACAAAGCTCTTAGGCCCTACACAATATGTTAAATTGGGAACTATTTCACTCGGCAGGGTTTTGCGGAGCCACTTGTACTATAATAAATAAATTTCATTTTTTACCATAAGGTTTCACATTTTGCCATAGTCCAGCACTTATTCAGGGTTCATGTGAGACAACATATTTTGTGTATTCAAGGCTCTAAAATATGCATACCACAAATAAATGACTTAGCGTGAATTGTAACTATATCAATTGACAGTTTACGATGATAGCTATTGGGAGCTGTTCTTGATTTCAACCAATTAATAGATTTGAGGTTACTTCGGAATTCGTCAGTTTCATCACGGAAAAAAACGGCATTGGTACACAAGGTCATTTCTGCAATCAAATTTTGAAGTATTTTAAAAAGTATACAGACTCTGTTCATACTTGTCGCCGGCAATATGTTCCTAAGTCTGCTGTACTCAGCCTATGAACAAGTGAGACAACATGTTAATCGATCGTGTAAGCTTTCCGATAAACCTACTCTCACCGAGATTACTTCAGTGTCGGGTTTGAAGGCAGAAATTCGTGCAAGAACCTAAGGCAAATAAAAGAATATGTGTGTTTTCGGTAATCCGACCTACCTTAGGAAAACCCACTGACTCAATTTTTTGGGATTTTTCGCATTTTCAAATGTCTACATATGGGCGTTGAGGACATGATAAGTGAACATCTGGCCATTTCGATTTTTTCTTGGTAGTGTGCTGCTGTGCACAAAAATAAAGCTCTTGAGTTTGCCTATAAAATTTTTCCTTCGTCTATCATGAAAGGTGAAACATCATTAGCTTACATTTTAAGCCATTGCCATCATTGGCGTGTATATTATCTATGTATTTCATTTCCATCTCTGACGATGAGCTTCCTGCAAGACTTATTTTTAACATCAATTACATTTACGGAATATCAGATAAATATTATGAACGGTGTACATACCAGGTGTACGAGGCGGTATTAGCTCGTCACTTCTTTCTGTAATAGCAAGAGGCAAAAAAGTAAGCAGCTGGAGGGTAACAACCCCTATAGTAATTGTCTTCGTTCATCACTTTGATAGTAAATATGTTTGATACTCATGGCAAATCTCTGTGTTTTAGAACAGACTCTTATAATAAGTAGACGTTCAATTACCTGTCGCATCCTGTGTACATTGCATCTCTTCTTTCCATTTCATTGCACATCTGTGGCACGCTTCTATGAACGTGTTTTTGGATTCTGCAATCGCACCTCCTGCAGATGCACAGCCCCGAATAGCTTTCTTTAATTCTTGTGCGCAGTCGAAACGACGTGAATAATTCTGAAGAATCTTCATGATGTGTTGTTCCCATTTGATGCTCTCCTCCTCCACTTGATCCTCAATAGGCACTAATGCACTGTCAACTACACACATATCAACCAATCCTGGAAATGTTTCCATGAGAAAGGCAGCAAAGCCACAATTTCCACTGATGACAATAGGTACACCAACAGTAGACGATAATAGACCAACAATACCAAAGGAGTCTCCTTGGTCACCAGGACCAAGAACTACAAGATGGCTTTGTTTTAAGTCGTCCAGGATAGTGTCCAAACTTCCAGATGGGAAAGAATTAATCCTCAAACTTGCAGGATACCCAGCTTTTGACCTAAGCCTTTTATTATAGTCTGCACAGAGTTTCTCTGGAATTCCTCGGACCTTCCATGATGGTTTGTTATCAGTCCATCTATAGTGTTGGGAAACCTTCCCGATGGCATTTGCGATGATATCGAATTCTTCAAATGCTATGTCCTCTATGTCGTCGACCTCCGGCAGAAAGTGGAATGATAATAAATTTATGCCGTCGTCCAGACTTGGCTTTTGTACATCACAGTTGGAAAGCAAATTCTCAACACAGGGCCAGTAGCACAAGTGTTCTTTATCACCAATTGTTCTGAATTTCGTTTGGAAATATTTACGTACCCTTGAACCAACTGAAACAACTATTTCGGAGGCTTTTGCATGTTCCAGTGACTGTTTCTCACTCTGCTCTATCTCTGTTGCAGTACAGGGCAAACATTCAGGAATACGATATATCATTGTTACCAACTTTGCCCTTGGGAATATGTCTTTCTTGAAGCACTTGGCAATATGAATTGTTCCATTATGACAGTCATGACCAAATATTAAAAACAAATTTCTCAAGCCCTTCAGATTTGGGAAACAACTTTCATGCATTAATAGCCAGTCTCTGCTCGGAGTTCGACCATCTAGTTCTTTTTTAATCTGGGGTAACAGTAGGTGAACGCCATTCTTTCTAGCATCTTCTTTCTCTCCATCTGTTGCAGTTAAAACCGTACAATTTACTTTCATTCCTATATTCGCAGAAGGCAAGCGGTATCTTTCTGGACAAGAGAAAGCGTCCAATCATTTCTGTATGGCCACCATTTTGTTCCCACCATTAACACATTGGGTAAATCTTGAAGAAATTGAAACAAAACTTTCCTTAAATGCTCATATTCACCATTAATTTGATGTAGGTGTATATTTCTTTGTATCGCAATTTTGTTTTTCGCAAAAGACAAGCAATTCTCCCATAGACCAGGTCTAGAGAAAATGTAAAATTACACTTGAAAGGCAAACAGCATCTTAGCTCACTTGTTTAAGCGTCTTTTTGTAGAGACAAGGATATAGACAAGAGGGCTTTGTTCGGACTTATTTGCTTTGTAAGTCAATACATAGCTAAAGTTGCAAGTTTGATTCCGGTTGAAATATTAATGTGCCACTTAATCCCAAGCATTCAGCTCCTGAAAATACTTAAACAGATTCCCTACACAGTACCCTTTCTCTATCAAATTTCGACAGGCCTGTATCACCACCAACAACAATGCACCGCAGAGCCAAGATAGGGGCCCAGTTAATGTTCAACCATACAGTTCAACCGATGCTTCTAGGGGCAAACGCTGTTCCACCTCCTCCGAACCGTACCTCTAATTACCTCCTGCACGGCCATTGAATTCAGTCTGAACAGCTGGCCCACGTCAAACTGGTTTCACTGCCATCTGCAGGGATATCCTTTCAGATAGGGATATCAATCTTGCCCGTCTGCACATACCAGGTTATAATTATAATGATGGTGAGTGACACATTATCATCAGCAGTGAAGAACTGTCGCTGAAAACTCTACAGGACAATAGGATAAAAAATCTCTCCGCTCAAGAGTTCATTCAAGCATTCTCCGTCTATAAAAATGTTATGTGTGAGTCACTTCCTAGCTGTCGAGAAGAACTCGATGCCTACAAAACGGACATTGTAGATGTATCATGCTTCAGTAGTCTCACCTTCTACGATTACCGGCGCATCTTTTCTGTCAGAGCCGCTGCTAAGCCATGGCATCACTATGGATTGGTCATGTTGTAACGTGCTTCTGTACACTTTGATATTTTCAAGTCTCAAAGCAAACCTATGCAATATATGCAATAGTATTTCCCATACCACTCAGGCTGCCCAAATAGTGACATTAAAAAGTCAAACAGCAGTCCACAAAGGCTCAGTCGCCCTCGGCGCCATACAACCGTAGCGAGCGGAATCATATTACCTTCCTTGGTAAAAAAATTTGCAACAACTTGGTTTGCAAAAGACACAACTGCGGTTTTTGGCATAAATGCTCGAATTTCCACTCTTCTGAACATTCAGGAAAATGCCAACTGAGAGACCAACCCACCAGACCTAAACACAAATCAATATCGACACTCTGGCTGCAGAGCTTTAAACCACCCTGGTAAGGAATTCGCCGAATATACTTGATCACTTGTCTCTCTGAAGGATTGAACACGAGTATACTTTTACGTCATATGCCCTCGTCGCTGTTCATCTGCCGCAAACATGATTGGAACTAATTTGGGATAATTGGATGGGGAAGTATTTTCGATTTAATCTACAAATGTAATCTCATCTGCTTTTCTGTTTACATTACACACTTGTTTTTATGAGTAATTTGCAATATTACACCATTCAGTTATAGGGCATTTGGCACTTTTGAGAAATTTGAAAAATATGCAAATCCAATTATCCCAAATTAGTTCCAATCGTGTTCGCAATCTTCTCTTGGTCCGACGAATGTTTCGTGTCAGAGCAAATCACCTCAGAGCTCCGAAAAGGTTATCTTATCGGACCATTTACAATTCCACCATACACTAACTAGCTGTGCACCCTAATAGGCGTAACAGAGAAGCATAATTCAGCAAAAAAGCACTTGATCGTTGATTTATCATCACCACACGCCAACCAAATTACGCTTAGCATCAATGACCTATTCGACAAACAACAATTTTCGCTTTTCTACATGACGATATATCAGATGCCATTGCTATTCAACGTACCAGCAATGGAGTGTAGCTATGCAAGACGAATATTGTCAACGCATTTAAACTCATCCCAATTCACCCATCGGTGTGACACCTGTGCGGTACACAATGGAACAAACAGTTGAACTTCTTTACGCGACTGCCCTTCGGGTCACGCTCTAATCCAAACTTTTTGACCAGCTCTCCAAAGCACTTTGCTGGATTGCGAACGAAATCAAGGTTTTGAAGTAGTTTTCCATCTACTAGACAACTTCTTCTTCACGGTTGACGCACCATCTTTTCATACCAACCACACAATGGCACTGCTTACCCAGACGTTCAAGCAACTCTTAGTGCCTATCGCGCCACACAAGACCGTCGGAAATATCACCGTGATAGGATACCTCGAAATAGAGCATGACACAATCAAGATGAAAGCACACCTTCCACACGATAAACGCTCTAGGATTGCCTCCCTCTAGCTTTGCAAAACTTCTATCCAGGCGCACATGTACCAAACATGAACTGCTAGGCCTCCTAAAATGTCGACCACATACTGGGTAAAAAAAAACATAAGGTTGCGTTCAAAAAATGATGAGGGGGACTGGAGGAATCGCGATTGAATCTTTTTTTAGATCCCCTCAATGCCCTCGAAATGTTCAAGTCCCCCCGTTTATATGATCAAAAATGTTCAAGTCCCCAAAAATTATCATATAGCCGCATATTTATTAGAAAAAATAAGCGTGTATTGCATAGTTCTGCACGCAGATGTGCGACACTACCTCTTATCAGCAGGTTGCAGAGCGATATACCTAGGGCAAATTCTTGAACTGATTCATTTTTAAATGCATCAGTGGACTTTTTGGATTTATCAGGCAAAGCTAATTTGCATTTATCCAACTTTGGCCAGGTCAATGGCACCAGCTGGAAAACACACAAAATGACAATCATGAGAGAGTATGCAAATTCCTGGCTACATTTTACCAAATTGTGAAAAACTAGGCACAGTATCCTACCGAAAAATATTTTTTTTTCAAAAGTACAAGACATATGCAATTTAGATGCTACTTATAAATGTTTTACAAAATTGACAATACTGGAAGGTTAAAATATTCTATCAAATAAATGTTTTAATCTCAGAAACTTTTGGTGTAATAGGTGTAATAATGGAAAATATGGTAATTTCCATTCAGTCACACATTTTTTCATTTAAATTAGAGTCTTTACTGTTCAAAGTTTTACGTTCGTGTTAATGTACAATGAAATGTGAAAATTTCATTCACTTGAAATGAACGGTTTTATACATTGATTTTAAGTGATTTGAGAACAATTGTGATTTTTCACCGTACATTTCTATAAGATAAGGCATGGTGAACCAATTTTTTTCTCTAATATTTGATTATTCTTATCTGCCAGAATTCAAAAATACATGGTAACTGTTAAATCTCCTAGTCTTCTATGTGTTGCTCTCTGGTCTGATCTTGTGTACAAGTACATGTATGTTTCACCGTCAATCGAGTGTCGTATGACCCAAACTCCAGAGTCAGAGCTATCACTATCACTGCCGGTATGCAGTGACAATGACACTGCCCGTATGCAGTAGCAGGGCAGTAGCTGTATTAACTTTGTATTTTGACAACATTTTTGTTCCGTTTATACTACAGCGTTCTCGTTCTACTCCCTACAGCATGTTTAGCTGTCCAGTATTCAGCTTGCCAACACAACCTACGTGTACCGTGCATTTGTATCATTGATAAATAACTTTTGGTCTTAACTCTTATTCAATAACCAGCAAAATTTAGACAAACGGGCTTTGTTGACAAACTGAATATTGTGTTCCAGCATGCTGTAGAGAGACACCAAAAAACTGTTTTTGATACATAGTATGAAATATTGAAAAAATTATCAACAGTTGCAACTCCTACCATATTACATGGCCAACTTGTTGTTTTTATGAAAATTTAATGGCATTCATACATTTTAAGATTTTTTCGGGATTAAAGTCATAATGCGACAAAACGGTTCTAGATTTTGTTTAATTATTACTAACATTAGAACCATTGGACGACATCAAAATGCTGGGAACAAACTCCCCCTGTAGGCATTCCAAAACTTTCAACTATCTGTTTGATACCAATTCATTGCTCTACCAAGCCTTAACATTATAGCGTTTCTTGGAAGTACGACTTCAATTGCATGCTCTCCTCTTTGAAGCTTTGTTCATGCTTACAGATAGAGTTCCCCTAAACCACATCACGTTCACCAACCTTCTTCACTTCTCGCTATTGAGACTTTGGTTCAAACCCAACTTGTATACCCGACATTCATTCCGTATTTGGGCAGGCACTACAGCAGCGCGTGCCAGCCTCCCTGGTCACCGCATTCAAACTCGGGGGAGATGGTCAAGGGACTGTTATCAGACTTATATCTAGACACCAGACAGCCTTTTCGTCACACATCCCAAGCATTGACTACTCAATAGGAACACTTGTTACTCTGTGATCCAGTTAGCTTCCTTGTTAGTCCCCACGGACACTGTCTGGGGGGACTTATAGGTTTGGTCATGTCTGTGCGTCCGTCCGTCCGTCCGTCCGTCCACGGACACCGTCTGGGGGACTTATAGGTTTGGTCATGTCTGTGCGTCCGTCCGTCCGTCCGTCCGTCCGTCCGTGCGTCCGTCCGTTCACGCAGATATCTCAGAGACGCCTGGAGCGATTTCGTTCAAACTTGGTACAAGGATAGTACCCTACCTCATACAGATGCACGTCGATTTGTTTCACAATGCGATTAAATTTGGCCGTGTTAGAGGACTTTTTAGTTTTCACCTCCATAGACTCCCATGTATAAGGCAGTCCATAGACTCCCATGTATAAGGCAGTCCATAGACTCCCATGTATAAGGCAGTCCATAGACTCCCATGTATAAGGCAGTCCATAGACTCCCATGAATAAGGCAGTCCATAGACTCCCATGTATAAGGAAGTCCATAGACTCCCATGTATAAGGCAGTCCATAGACTCCCATGTATAAGGCAGTCCATAGACTCCCATGTATAAGGCCAAGAAAAATAAAAATTTAGTTTCTCATCGTATTCATATTGCAAAAAGGATGCAGTGACAAAGTTTTTAGTCCCCACAGATAAAGTCCAGGGGGCTTGTAGATTGGGTCATGTCCGTCCGTGAGTCCATCCATGAGTCCATCCGTTCACGCAGATATCTCAGACACTTTGACAAAATGTCACGTGACCTCGGTGACCTTTGACCTCAAATATACATATTTGTCCATAACTCAGTAACCACAAGTGCTACACCCTTCATATTGGTATGATGGGACACCTTATGACGCCACATATTGTACCTCATTAATTATGCACATATCTAATTTTGAGCGAGCCAATAGAGCTAGAGGTCTGATTTTTGGTATATAGGGATAACTTAGCAATACAATTTTTTTGACAAAATGTCACGTGACCTCGGTGACCTTTGACCTAAAATATACATATTTGTCCATAACTCAGGAACCACAAGTGCCACACCCTTCATATTTGGTATGATAGGACACCTTATGACGCCACATATTGTACCTCATTAATTATGTGCATATCTAATTTTGAGCGAGCCAATAGAGCTAGATGTATGATTGGTATATAGGGATAGACTATAGGATAGAAATTTTTTGACAAAATGTCATGTGACCTTGATAACCTTTTACCTAAAATACACGATTATGTCAATAAATAAGTAACCACAAGTGCTATGTCCTTTTAGTCAGGTGGCTTAGCAACAAAAAACAGCAAGATCGTTACACGGATGACAAAAGTGCCAAATTTGCTACAGAGGTTCACATATGTGTGTAGATCAAAATTAGCTATTGCTCCAAAATTTGGGACACCGGAAAGGCTCGATGACGTCATAAATTCAAAATGGCCGCCATTATAACGCTTAAAAATGGTAAAATACAGTTTATTCAGCCAGTTTTCACTATTCTTGTAAATAAACTGACTCAAACATTCTCAATTATAAATAAAACATTGAATTGATGCAAATTAATTATTATGATGACGTCATAAAGCCAAAATTGCCGACCAAATTCAAAATGTCCGCCATAACATTGTCTAAAAATGTTAAAACACTGTTAATGAAGCCTGTTTTCAGCATTTTATCACCTGAACTGAAATGAACACCCCAAATTACAGACAAAACAGATAATTGATGCAAATTAATTATTAAGATGACGTCATAAAACCAAAATGGCAACCGAAAGTTACAAAATGGACGATTATGAAGTTTACTATGCTTGGTACAATAGCCCATTTACGTGACAAAATGATAGTATAAAAGTAATGTACAATTTGTATTAATATTCCATAAACTTAAAATAAAAGATAAATGTATCAAAACTTAGCCAATAAGTTCAACACAAGTAACAAACTCTTATGAGATTATTGATTACTAAAAATGGTTTGTGTTTGAAAAATCGAATCGATATAAAGGAAATGGAGGCAACTTCACACACTGGTTCTACCTTTGCTTGTGATACGGTATAGTGAGTAGATCAATGTGGTTTGGTGATAAGGGAAAATGGTGAGAAACCAGTGAATCGATAGTACTTTGCCCTCGTAAGTGTCCTTGGTCCCCGAAATAAGGTTTTATGTTGGTTATTCCTCCTAGCGGCGTTTCGGGCCAAAGTGGGGTCCCTTCTTCAGTCACTTGAATGGTTTTGTATTCCCACATGCTCATTTTAATGGTAGCCATTGTTCATCAAAGAGAGATGCTAAAATCATTATGTTTTGGTCAGAATTTTGCGTGAATTGTTGCTCAGACCGTTCATTTGTACTCTCCTTGTGTTTGAATTTTGCTTGAAGGAGGATATATTGTATGTTTTTCTTCCTTTTATACGTTATTATAGGTTTTCTGGAAAACCATGGCCAGCGTTTAATCGCCCTTCATAATTTTCCAGATTCTTATCACATTGTTTGATTAGGCTGGTTTTGATGAGGTTGTGCTGACTAGTCTTTTGTTACATCATTACTCTTACTTTTGTTGATGAAGGATGGCTGACGTTTTGTTACATTCTTTTTTATACAAGCTATGTCTTTCTTTTTGTTATCTCTTTGTTGATGATTTTGCGTTGAGAAATTGACCTTTTTATGAAGTCCATATTGCTGTTGTATGTACATATCTGAGTAATTCACCTTCAATGAAGCATTTGAAAGTCTGTGGCAGATAAATATCGTCAGATGGTTTTGTGTGGGTTTTAAAATCGAGCCATCTCATGAGATTTTGTCGATAGAATGTTCAATTATGAATTCCCAAGTTGAACGTAGAGTACAGGGTGTTGCACTCCTCGACAAATGTTCTGAATGTTAAAACTTGATGTTCGATTCCTGTGTAAACCATTAACATGTCACCTTTTAAATTTCCATACGAATATTTGACCGGATTTGGGATTTAATATAACTTTCTCCGTTTCATGGTATATGATATCAGCTATTTCTGGTGAGCCCATACTGCATCCATAGATTCGTTTGTATTTTTCTCAGTTGAATTCAAATATGTTGCGTTTCAGAATAATCGACAGTTAAGGCTTTCATGTACATTGATGGTGGGTTTTTGTATCATACCAGTTGGCAGTACTGTTTCAGAGTCCAACGCTACGATCGCTGCATTTATGGCTTCATTTTTGGCATGTTTTTCTACATTGATACCACGTCTAATGTTACCAGAATAGAGTTTGCTTGTTTTTTTAATTGGTTCTAACTAGAGAATAAAGTTTTTTGTGTCCCTGGCATTTATAAGTCGTTTTGGACGATTGGTTTTATGACAAGGTCTAGACATTTCGACATTTCTTTTATTGGGCTTGAGCAGCCATTTCTATTCAGACGTTGGGTGATGATTGTTTCTTCTGCTTTGGTTTTGTGTATTTTTGGCAGGAGATACCATCGTGGTGTACAAATTATTCTACTTATGGAAATAGGGAAACTGTAAATCACCTCGTCAATGATCTTCTAGTCGCAGATAAATGATTTCGTACACAATATCCACTGTATAGTCAATGTCGCCAAGTGTATTAGTGAACATTTTTCAATTCGCAGCTGTCATAACTTTCTTTAATGTCATTTATCTTATTCACAATTGCTATGCCTCATCCTTTATTGATGGGTTTCATTAAGATTTGTTTGTTTTTAGACAGATTGTTCATGGCAGTCTTTTCTGCCAGAGAGTCATATTCTTTCTGAAGTGGGTTGCGAATGGAATTTCCTCTATCGATCTAAGTTGCTTCGAGACAGTTTTACAATTTTTGGGTTTTCCGCGGTTACTAGTGTTGAACATGTACTTATCTTAGAACAGATGTCTGATTGATTGATTGATTGTTTCTCATGATATCGCATAATCTTATGATGCGAATAAATTTGTTGATATCTCATACGACAATTTTTCTAGACACTCCGGAGTGGGAATAAATTTCAAGCCTTTACTTAATGCTTTGATTAAGGTTTGATTTGCAAGATTGTTGATGAATCTGAGAATCTTTCTGAGTTCTTATCTTTGTTTAACCTTCCATTTCTGCTTATGTTCTTCCTGGTGTTTTTTTTTTATGTTTTTATGTTTTGGGTTTCCAAACAGCAAAACTCGTCTGGTCACGTTTTTTGCAGTTTCCTTCATCTTTGAATTCCTAACCAGTCTGGTAAGTGAACAACGAAAGGCAAAGACGCTTTTCATAAAATTCACGAAAGCTGCAAAAAAGTAAGCTAAACTAGATTCAAAAAGCAAAAAATAGTCTTCTTTTTGTTCATAAAACCCTGACCAAACGATCTTTTTCAGGCCGGCACATCCTCCAAAAAGAGAACTACAGTAACTGTAGCACAAAACTATGTCACCACACACCGAGACACAAAAAGAACGAAACCAAGAACCAAGAACGAAAAACGAAAAAGGCTTCTGAAACAAAGGAAGTAAAAGACCAAAATCACAAACATAAAACCTTTTTTCAGGGACCAAGGCCACATGACCAGGGTCAAGGCATGATTTATTCACCGGTTTCTCGCCATGGTTTTCGTAATCATGAAATCACATCACTATTGATCTACTCACTATAACGTAACACTTTCAAAGGTAGAACCTATGGGTAAAGATACCTTTATTTCGTTTATATTGGTTCAGTTTTTCAGACAGAGGTAATTGTTAAAAATAAATAATTTCATAATAGTTTGTAATTTGTGTTGGGCTTATTGGCTAAGTTTTAGTACATTTATCATTTATTTTGAGTTTATGGATTATCAAGACAAATTGTAGATTACCTTTAAAGTATTATTTTGTCACGTAAATTGGCTATTTTACTAGTCACAGTGAACTTCATAATAGGTCATTTTGTAATTTTCGGTCACCATTTTGCTTTTATGACGTCATCACAATAATGAATTTGTATCAGTTATATGTTTTGTCTATAATTTTGGGTGTTAATTTCAGTACAGGTGATAAAATGCTGGAAACAGGCTTAATTAACAGTATTTGAACATTGTCAGACGATAATATGGGGGATATTTTGAATTTGGTCAGCCATTTTGGCTTTATGACGTCATCATAATAATTGATTTGCATCAATTTTATGTTGTATTTGTAATTTGGGATGTTTGTGTCGTTTATACAAAAAATATTGAAAACTGCCTGAATTAGACGTATTTTACCATTTTTAAGCGTTATAATGGCGACCATTTTGAATTTATGACGTCATCGAGCCTTTCCGGTGGCCAAAATTTTGGAGCAATAGCTAAAATTGATCTACACATATATGCGAACATCTGTAGCAAATTTGGCACTTTTGTCATCCGTGTAACGATATTTTTGTTAAGCCACCTGACTATTTATATTTAGTAGGATGGGAGACCTTATGACAGCACATGCTTTACCTCTATTAATTATGCACATATATAATTGTGGGCAAGCCAATAGAGCTAGAGGTCTGAATTTTGGCATATATGAATTAATTAGCATTACATTTTTTTTTCAAAATGTCACGTGACCTTGATGACCTTTGACCTTGATTAAGCGTATATATGCATAAGTCACTAACCACAAGTTCTATACGCTTTAATTTTGATAGAATAATAGACCTTAAGATGTCACATCTTGTACCTCATTTATTATGCCCATATGCTTTTCTTGGCTGGCCAATACAGCTAGAGGTCTGATCTTTTTTCCCGATTTAGAACCATAACTAAGACATGCCTCTTGTTGCACATTGGGAACAATGACATAGACCTATGTGTCCATAGATTTGAACATATACACTCCAGTGATACTTCTTAATGACCACATTTCCCTGCCCCATAAAGACTAATACTCCTATTACAAGTGGGGACTATGTCATTGTCAATTAGCTTCCTTGTTGGTATATAAATCAGTATTTAGACAAAATGCACTAACCCAACCTTCCCATCCATACACAACCATTTCACAGCATTCCATGCTTGAGCTGTACAGGGGCTCTTGTCTCCTAAGATCACCAAGCCCACGTAAGCCGTGCATTGCTGCCACTAGGGCCTTGAAAGCCCACCTTTGGACCACAATCTTCCGCATTCCATCCTGGGGTAGCAGGGGGCACCTTTGCAGCCAATTCAGTGGTCATTAGCCGTTCTGTCAATGGTGTGAGCATACCTAACAAATGCTAATGATCGCTCTACCCATCGACGACGTCATGCAAGTGTGATGCGCCAATTTTGAATCTATTCAACGCAGATACGTTAAGTTTCGAAGGTGAATGCAGTGAACATGGATTGAATATTCAACGATGCATCATTTCTTGATGACCGAGGCTCAACATGTTGCACGGCTGAGGGTGTAAAAGCAGGCCAGTTCGATGCCTGACCTATTAAATTGCCCCAGTGCGGTAGAAATTTAGGAAATCAAGAAGCAGCAGTGAAGAAGCCGTGACTTATTTGAAAGCCTGTGCACTTGAATGGTCACAGTCGGCCCCTTTCCTATTATTTAATGTTTAGAGTCTGCTGTGGCAGTACTGTGTGACGCACCAAGTTACCGTGCAATGCTGCTGCTGTAACTATTGTTTGAGGGTCTGCGCTACGAGAGCATGAATTCAAATTTGGCATTAATACTCGTTATCATCCCGTTGTATAGTACTTTTGAAAGTACACAATAATGACAGAACTATTTTTATTAGGAATATTCATAATCACAATATTCATAAATAACAGGGCCTGTACTGCAGCT
The DNA here is from genome assembly GCF_041260155.1 of Ptychodera flava. Classification (NCBI taxonomy): domain Eukaryota; kingdom Metazoa; phylum Hemichordata; class Enteropneusta; family Ptychoderidae; genus Ptychodera; species Ptychodera flava. The sequence continues at coordinate 25,093,406 of NC_091936.1, read as the reverse complement.
GTGCAAATTTGGCATGATAACTGATCATCAATCAGTATTCGAGTGCACTAGGGCAGTTTTGCTAGTATACAATAATGTCAGAAATATTTGTTGTTTGTCAACAGTATTCATAATCATACATTCATAACTTTTGAACTCCTACTTGTCCAAATAAATGTATAACAATTGGGAGTTATACGTCGGAAAGGGTGTCTGTCTGACTATCTATCTATCTATCTATCTATCTATCTATCTATCTGCCTGTCTGTCTGTATGTCTGTCTGTCTTCCTGTCTGTCTGTCTGTCTGTCTGTCTGTCTGTCTGTCTGTCTAAATGTATGTATGTATGTATGTATGTATGTATGTATGTATGTATGTATGTATGCATGCTCGTCTTTTCATGAGCAAATAACTTGAAAATTGCTATGTGTTGGTATTTGGTATGTACATACTACTTACAAATGCAAATGAACCAGAAAAATAGAGAAAATGGTAAGAAAACACAAAATACTTCAAACTTCTTTGATATTTTGGATACAAGTACCTTGTGTCAATATAAATCAGAGTTGTCAATATGGTGATGAAATCTGCAATTGCACATATTTAATGAATTTTTTGTTTTTGTAATATTTTGTTTCTTAAGTTATCCTGTCAGAAACTGCTCGGCCAATCATTTTAAACATATTATCAGAAGTTCCTGGTGATGAAACAAATAAACTTGTGAAACAGTATGGTGAAATTTTTAGGAAAGTATTGTGGGACATTCCATTTTTGGGTCAAAATCTTTTTCTTTGAAAATATTCTTCTGATCATTTTTAAAGTATATATATTATAAAAATAATTTAGTATCAGCTTAGGGTTGGACAATTTGATTTCTGGGGTGGGGCTTGAAGAATTTCTAAAAAGATTGTTGATTGCCATTTATAGGGAAAGAAAAATTGTCCACCTAGGGAATATGCCAAAAAATGTTTATAGGCCGTACAAATATTTGTTTCCGTGTATCCCGAGACAGTAGACTGTGTCTTCAGTAGCCTTTGGAACTGCCGCCTTCTGCAGTTTATAATGCTCAAGCTTTAATATATTGGTTGATAATTAAGCCGCTATTTAATCTGCTGCATAGAATAAATGGCATGAATAAGCAGAAGCCTGAATATTTTGCATACAGGTACTTTTTTTTGTACAAGTCAGAATTTTCAATATTTCGATGAAATCTGGAATTGCAGTTTTCATGAATTGTATATATTAAATAATCAACAAGTGTCTGGATCTGTTTAGGAAGGCCCGCATGATGCACCCACACAGTAAACACCTGTCCTGGTTACTTACATATGTGGCACTGCTATACCGTAGTATATGTCCAGCATTCTCCCCAGACTTCAAAGAGTGGCGGCTCATTAATATTCACGAGCATTAATATTCGTGAAGAAAAGCGTAACATTTTTTATGCTTTACCTCCCCCGAGTTTACTTTCTTAGGGCTGAATGTACAAATAATAACAACCATTCCCACCATACCTTTAAGGTATTCTTTCAGTTTTAACTAAACTGTGCAGAAAAAAAATCTTGAATAGTTATACAGGAATTGTTTTGTAACCCCAAAAAATAATTTACTTCTTTGTCGTGCTTATATCATCACTCCCTCTATGAAGTTTAAGCAGCAGGCAGTGAGCGAGCAGCTTCTACAGTAACTGGAGAATAACCCCACCCAGCCTCCAAGTGCCATCTTCATTTGTCACTGAAAGTGGGTCAAGAGGGCCCCATGCAGGCAGATGTAGAGTCCCTGGGAAGACCCATCACCCTTGCTGAACCAGACTCTCCTTTTGGCCTGATATATCATCTTCAAGGAGCTCACCCAACTGTTTTCACGCTTGTTCTGTACAAATTTAACCCAGTTATTGAACGAGTCTTTTTTAGAGAGTGGGAATTTCGCCGAGCGATTCTGTCTGTTGCCTCTTCACCAGGCGACTAGATACCATATGTATTGAGTTCAAACCCGATTGAAAACTAGCCGTATTTGCATCTTTGCTCAGCAAGGGGCCTCTGCCAGTGACATACGCATAGCCGTTGCCAAGGCCCCAATTTGCTCCCCTCTTGTACCTGAAGTCTTGGTTGTCACAGATGCCAAACTCCCGGCAGAGGGCTTCGTAACTGACCTTATCGTGGGGGTTGTTCCAAGCCTTGAAAGTGCCATTGTCTGGCAGTGCAACCCTAAACTCATAGAGAACGCGACCGGTGGTGAAATACACATGGAAACGGAGAAGGATTTGATCTGAGGGGCAGGGTGGAGATCAACAAGTGGTCTTGGAAAGTTATGCCACGACCGGCCGTGGCGCACCAAACAACGAAGTTTAACTTCCGGGGCGAGTACTTACTGTTTAGGGCCTTCTTGATACAGCATGTCAGCTTGTAACTGCAACGGCAAGTAGCGGCTTTTCTTTCAATATAATCAGCAAGCTTGGTTGTGTCCGTAAAAACTGAGACATGCACCGTGGTTCTATAATTGTAAATCTCCTCGTTTTTGAAATACTTATCTGTTTTGATCTGATAAGCCGTTCTTGAGATATCAAGCTAACAGAGAGACAGACATCGGTGTGACATTAGCTCACGTGTGAACTTTGCGGATATAAACTGAAAATGCTCACGTGCTTCAGTATATCTTGCATTTGTCTGTGAATTTAAACTTTTGCAACACGTTTGCAACTTCATTGAAAGTGTTATGATCAACATCGTGAACATTATTCAGCACAGATTAATTCAAAGGGGCATTAAGGATATAAATATACTGAAATAAAAATACTAAATTTCTTTGACAGCTGTCATTGTAATACCACTTAATATAGCAAGTGTAATTGCCTTTGGTCAAGCCCTTCACGATATATACGCCAAATTATGAAAGCACATTGGATATACAAATTATGAATTAGCTGACATGAAAATGCAAAATATCTTTCACTGTTACAACACAATTGTCTCATCAATATACATAGCAAGTTTCAAACACATTTTAGAGTCCTTCAAGACTTATAACCCTGACTAGGAAAGTCGATTAAATATGCACGTTAGTAATTGCTGGTGTAAAAATGCTAAACAACTTTCATTAATATTTTATCGTATTTCTTCAATATACATGTAAGGTTTCATCGACTTGATGAAGTCAATCAAGATATATCCCAAATTAGAAAAGTTCGTTAAATAAGCAAATTAGTAATAAGACTTAATACAAAATCAAAAGCGACTTTTGGTAATATAATGTCATAGTATCGACAATATATAGCAAGTTTCGTCAACTTTAGTCAAGTCAATTCAGATATACATCCCTAATTAGGAAAGTTCGTTAAATACGCAAATTAGGGATTGGCTGAAGTAGAAATGTGAAGTGACTTTCAATAATATTAAATCATAATATCTTCAATATACACACCAAGTTTCGTCAGATTTGATTGAGTCAACTCAGATATATCTCACTTATGAAAGTTCATCGAATATGCAAATTACCAATTAACTTTCATGTCACACCTTTATGTCTTTCATGGCGGATAAATTATTGTGTGATCACCATTTGTAGCATATCCCATCCAATCATCCAATTCTGTGCAGCAGTGCTCATTGTATGTCTTTTTTTTCTAAAATAATCAATTATGCAAATGAGCATCAAATATGCAAGCCACACTACTAAAATATAATCAGCACTTGCCATTAGCATATGGTACCTGTCTACTAAATCTGACTTCAAATCGTGTAGGCGTTCTCAAGATATCGTGTATACAGACAGACAGAAACGCTCACACACATAGACATCGGTACGACAGACGACGTTCATATATGTCAGGTAAGAATCCTTAAAAATACAAAATTAAAGATTTCAACAAAACATTGAACAAACCTTCATATTTCCACCCCTAGGAATACGTGCACACCAAATATCAAAACTGACAACCGGTTTGGAAGACGAGGATGTTTCACCAAAAATGGAAAAACATTGCCTTAAAATATAGAAGAGTGTATCTCATTGCCATTGGGGCAAATCTGATTAAAACCATCCTTGGGGACCTGGCGGTTTTCAAGTAGTTTTGAAAGGACAACGTTGACGGACACAGACGACCGTCGACAAGGCAACCACGTAATCAGTAAGTTCTGAGTTGGCGACAGTGGGGCTAATTATTTGGCATATGGTATGGGACATGTATTTAACGAAATATATAGAGCTCTTACCTTAATTTCTATTAACTCACCCTATTCTCTATAAATTCCATCTGTACAGCTTTGGATCAAATATCTGGTGTGACTTTAACAAACATATATTTACTACCAAAGCTTCATTATGTCTGCAATAGCTTTTATATCAGACGCCTACAGCCTGATATAAAAGCTGCTAACCTTACTAGTATTTGTTAATTTTTCACCCAATATAGCAATATTTATTGGGTGCTAAATACACCATCCCTTCTGTTTTCATAGGCTTTCATAGTCAAAATCTTCACAATTATGAGTAAAAACATCAAAATTTTAACGAGTTCATACTCTGTTGACTTATATTTTCATTGCTGTGTTTTTATTTTTAAAATATTTGAAAAAATTGAACGTTCGAGAAAATTTGTTTCCGCTGTGCTTCTACGGGTCCCTTTGGTACGGGACGCGCACGGTTAACGTACCGGCGCTACTGTCAGCACGGCCGTGTGACACGGTACGCGTCACCCGTCACCCTTGACAGGCGCAAAGGGTGTATTATAACTAAAACCTTACAATGTATGTGTCCTATTCACAGTCGCCCGTTTTCTCCAATTCCTCTCTGCGCCTACGCGCCCCATAGAGATGTATGTCTATGCACGTAAAAAGAACAAAGTCAGGAAACCGAATGGCTACGCTAACTATGCTTAATCATCTTCCGCGTTCTTTTTACGTGCATATAAACACGTCCATGGGGCGCGCAGGCGCAGAGCGGAATTGGAGAAGACAGGTGACTGAGGTCGGACTTGTAAAATAAACGGCTACGCGATTATCCTGCTGTTTTGAAAGTAAACATGATAAAGCCAAGATCTGGCCTAAGGGCGGTTTATTGAAAAGTCATTTGTGGCAAGTTCATTTCAAAGCAATGAAAATCCCAAGAATAACCAACGTTTTGCTTTGCTGACCTTTAGGCATTGATCTTAGCAAGCACAGCACTTACGTTGAGGCAACAGCTGAACCACAGACATGAAATGTATGGGTATAAAAACATTAAAGCCCATTGTAAATTTAACAAGGAGATGATTATACTTCTCCACTTGCGTACTTGCGTTTGGTATGAGAGATCGTCCTGTATCGTATACTCTCCAAATTGCTTTAGAGTCCCTACCCGAACAATTTAGAACGCCCATAGCGAGTGAGGTTTGGGGTGAGATAGCACTTTTCTTAATCAGCTTATTACTGTACATTATAGATCTTTTGAGCTATCTTCATGTTCAAACTTCATGGAGTTAATATGTATTGTTATGGTAGCACTAGAAGTTTTGGGCCAGATCAGAACGGAAGTTGACAATTTTAACCTCTGTCACAAGATGTGGGAGGTCACAATCTGAAACCTGCAAAGAGCTTTTGATCAAACTTTGCAGGCTCAGTGATATTGAGCCATGATGATCCCCGAGCTGTAATGATAAATGGGGAACAGCAAATAGAGGTGTATTAGAGGCACACATATCATATTGGTTACTTACCGTCTTCATCTAGGTCATCCATGGTATGGCTGTCCTTGTTTTTCAAGTTAACAAATCACATAGCTGCGTTTCCGAGCACTGGGGGCAAAGGTTGTGACCTTTGAATGTCATGCAAAACACATAGCAGTGTAAATACTGTGTCAGCACTCCCGATCAACTCGACGGCAAAGATGGTCTCCTAACAAATGATGTCAGTACTCAGTCCTATAATCGGATAATATATGTATAATGAAACCATTCTAAAGTGAATTTTATATTCAATAAGTAATTATGGTAAATACGCCGACTTAAAAACCTCCCGAAAGGACGATTCGGCTTTACTGAGACGAAAAAGAACCATACTAGCTAGTTTATTCCCTATAGCACTAATTAATATTGTGCATGCCTTCCTGATGCAGAAAGATCTGGAAAGTATGAGGGAGCTATATGGGGGCCCGTTCTAGTCAAAATTATGTTTTATTAATTTTAGTATGTTAGAATTAATTTTATGTAGACTGGAATTAATTTACTAGCACCTCGAATTAATTGTATGTTTCTTTTAATTAATTTTTATATGCTTTAATTAATTTTGTGTAGTCATGCCGAATTAATTTTATGTGTTCCAATTAATTATTTCTGTTTATCTTTGCTGCAATTAATTTTATGTAGTCTAGAATTAATTTTGCTAACATTTCAAATCATTTATATGTCTTTTATGCGCCAGAATTAATTTTATGTAGTTTAGATGTAATATATTAATCCCTTCAATTGATTTTGGGTTCAAAATGTTTTCACGTGCTGCAATTAATTTAATGTGTGCTAGAATTAATTTCTACCAGTGTCTTGAATTAATTTTGTGTTCGTCGAAGTAATTATGTGTGTTCGCTCGAATTAATTATGTGTTTGAGCGAATTAATTATATGTGTTCACTCGAATTAATTTTATGTGTTTGCTCGAATTCATTATGTGTTTGCTCGAATTATTTTCGGCCGATCCCACAGTCCTTTGCGCACGCTTTCTTCAATCAGTATGGCGACTTCCGACCAGAGTGGTATTATTCAGGCGCTCGATACGTGATCTGTGAAAATGGAAATCAATAAACTGATCACAAAAAACTTTTGTAGTGTCTCCTGTCTGAGGGATCGTGTATGTGATTGCCCATAGAGCGAAGACCGACCAACTTTGTGTTTACGTCAGACGCGAACGTTCATCCTTTCTAAATCTATCGGCTTTGCCAATCATCGTGTACTGTACATAAAGTGTAGTGCAGTGTACAGTAAGCGTACGCAGCATTCGAAAATGAAATCTGCCGAACAGATATCTACGAATATGAAAACCAATAAAGAACTTAACAATGACCACCAGGAAATGTCTCCAAGCTTGATTACTGTCAAATGTCCCTAATTACAAATATAGCATTCGGCAGTTTCACCTCTATCTATATATTTTTACAGATAGACACAGGCGCTGAAACTGTCGCTACGCGAAGCCGGCCTGTATACCGGAGGAGAAAACAGGCCGGCTTCGCGTCGCGACAGTTTAAACGCCTGTGTCTATCTGTATATGCGTTTGAAACCGTTATTTGTATTCTGTCGAGCTCATCCTGCATTCACGGTTGGTACTCATGTACAATCATGATGTGTTCCATTCTGATGAAGATTCATCAGTCTTACTTTTGCAGTCTTTTTTCCGTATGATAATCCCGACAATTCGTGTTACGTTTAGACGTGGTGGCCGTTTTATGACAAGTTTTCAATACTGCTAAGCTACATAGCGTCACTATCGCATGATCGAGGTAGGCCTACAGCGTTGTTGAACGGGATACAGAAACTCTGCAGAGACAGAAATGATCGTTGACATGAACAGACAATGTTCTTCAGCACGTAGTCCGCAGATTGCGGATTGGGAAAATAACGTGTCCCAGTAAATAACGGAATATTTATGTACATTAACTCGATATTAATCAAATTTCCAGCTCATCGCAAAAAACGTATTGCAAAGATTAATTTGTCACTGACAAATACTGCACTGTACGGAAAAATCAGTCTGTAGAATAGTTCAAGTAGTACTACCCGAGACAAACACTTGACAATGTGTTGTCAATTTTGATTTCATTTCACAAACTTCATACTTTATCGAGTATTGCGTATTTCGGCCTTTGTGAAGCCGTTTTATTGATATTTTCAATGTTTATCTTGGCTTTGTTGTGGAACATGTTGAATCGTCTCCGCGGACATGTAGGCACTAGGCCGTATTGCAAACATTCAGAGGCCAAATTATCGTTTCGAAGCAAACAGTTCTATAACAGAAACACCATCAATTCTCTCTAGCAAAGTTGCGTTAAATATTCAGTAAAATGTCACATAACATTAAAAGTGTGACGGGGTCGAAGTGACTTGGGTACCGGGGCGAACAAAACCAGTGTGAATTAGAAAGCATTTGCAAGCAAAAGCGAAGTTCCAGAGACCAGAGCAGCAGAAGAAACAAGAGAATGTGTGACAAAGATAGGTGCAGAATGAAAGAGTGCTTTGGATTTTAATATTCAAGCACGTACCTATAGTTAGGGCTGATAGCAGTAAACACCATAATACAACTAAAAGCAAGGCAGTCCGGGGAATTACAGTACACAGATTACAAATGCCTACATGTACGGTAAAAACGCAACAGATACATACGGGGGCGACAACGCACGGAAATGTATATCAGACGACATTCTCGCGAGCCAGAGCAATAATTTTCGCTCCGCTGACCTACGCAAAAATCAATCACTTGACGGGTAGCGCTGAGTTGTTGCCGTAAAGAGGCGCGTGGTTTACGACGATGATCAGACGAGAGGAAACATCGGACCTAGGCTGTTGAAATTGAAAACCGAGGCCACATGCATTTTCATTTGATTTAAAGCACAGACTAAAACAATTTTCATTGCTATGTCGCTGTTTTCACAAGATACTGACCGTTTGATCTTGGAAAGTTGAGTTGCTTTTACGTGCAGCCAACGCATGCCGGTGCGGTGACAGACAGTTCACTATGAATGCCTAGCTCTGCATGGCAGGGCTGTGTGTTACCGGCGTTAAACGGCCGCGCAGACTGATATAGGAAAAACCGCTGGTGGCTCCTCAGAAATACGGCGGGCAGTTTCTCCGCCAAAACAGCCGATTTTGAATCCAAATTTTGCATTGATCTTCGTTTTCGAGCACACCCACCTCGCCTAGGTACACGATGTGCCCAGCCGCGCTTGTAAACTTACGCAAAGCCTACTTTTCTCTTTCTATGCGAGCGAAGCGATCGTATGCGCCGCCATTGTTATCTCATGAGCATTCGGGCGAAACAGTATAGCGCCACGTACGGCGGGTATTTAGAGAAAAATAAAATCAAAAAGCAACAAAAACAAAGCAAAAGAAAGCTAGAATTATTAATAGCTGAACGCAATATGATAGTTGAGCAATGCAAAATAAAAAATAAATAAATAAACAAACAAGAAATGCCCGTAAAACCCGTCCGAGCTGAGCGATGACGTCATAAGCGTGTCGCAATGCATTTTGGGTAATTAAGGTAAAATTTGTGTATAGCATGTTCTATGGTAGTAATACCGGAAATAGAGAAAGAAAGAAAGAAAGAAAGAAGGAAAGTGAGCAAAAACTAACAGTTCCAGAGCTGTTCTCTGGAACTAATTACTGGGGTCGAAGCGGACAGCGGTCGGGATGACGTGTTCCCCAAGCGAGCTACCTACAGAAGTCTGTTTCGTCGCAAAAAACATCAACATTTAAACCCCGTCATTTATTTACTGATGTTATTCTCAGCATCACAAACATATACGCCTCTGCTATGTATCACAGCAAATAGTTATGTAAATGGAATCCTCGTTTTTTTGCGAACCCGGAAGTGTGTCTTGCTCAATGCATTTCCTATTCATAGCGAGGGAAACTGCCCGCGTTCCCATGCACCTTTTTTCAATGCCAGTGCAACGCTATCTGTGCAAAATTTGTGGTGATATGCTCCCGTGTGATGGAAAACCTCTCTTATTCTAACAATGACGTAGTTGACTTTGGACTTCGATTTCATAAATGTGGTGTTCATGCAGTGAGTTTGGGTTGGCGCGCTTATAATGCAATCTTCGCCCGTCTGCTGTCCGATATCCCGCATAAGGCATAAGACCACTAGAAAGATTGCAAGAAACCCGTATTTCAACTCTGTTGTCATTTTAGTTGCCTTCACTGCTTATCGGAGAGGTTTTTCCAGGATTGGAAGCCGTGGGAATGTAAATCTATATCTTTCTCTGTACTGCGCCTTTATAGATCGCCTCTAACTCCTGAAAACAACAGTAGAAATCAAAACCACGCGGTCCATTTGGTAGCAAAGAGTTCAAAGATCATTTTCCGCATGCGGGAAATTTTGGCCACCGATGAAATTTTTTGTCTCAAAGCGTTAAAGTTGAGTATGCGAAATCTGTGTTGCTGGAGGCCTTTTTGTTTGCCAAGGACCTAAAAGTGGGCCACCTGATTGGCCCAAACGATGGCATAGTGTACATTGAAGATACTATGATATAACGTTATCGAAAGTCATTAACTAGTTTTATTTCAGCCAATTCCTTATTTGCATATGTAATGAACATTTCTAATTAGGGATATATATCTGAATTGACTCAACCAAAGTTGATGAATCTTGCTACATATATTTCAGATACTATAATACATGTCATTAAAATTCGTTAAGAATTTTTGCTTCAGCCAATTTCTAATTTATATATTTGATGAACTTTCTTAATTAGGGATATTTATTGACTTGACCAAAGTCGACAAAACTTGCCATGTACATTAAAGATACTATGATACAAGATTATTGAAAGTCATTTGACATTTTTATTTCAGCTGTTATGTAGGTCATTTCCCCCCACACTCATCAGACCTGAGTTCAATTAGTCTAGAACATTCTCAAGGTCACTGCCCTTAATGACCTCACAACCTTGAATTCAATTAGTCATGTTTGGAATGTTCTAGAAATTTAATTAGATGTGTAAGAGAGATAATTTTAGAACAGTAATTATAAGCATGTCAATAAAAGTTCTAGACTGTTCTCATATGCTCTTATGTAAGCACATGTGCATAAAAAGGGACGTACACAGCTTCCAGTCAGATTTTTTGTGTCGTGTCTCTTGTGTGTTACTACATGTTTGGAAACCCAGCAGTAGTCATTCTCAAGACTTTTCAAGACCTTCACTGCCAACGCTGGATTTATACTGTGGACTTTGTGCAACTTCAAGCCTGCAAGCCAAAGGACTGTTCATTCATCCGACAGACTGTTACAACTCTGAGACTGGAGCTTCGCCGTCCCAGCTGAGATAAGTAGTCTGTACACTTTTAAAGCTTGTACTCTATCCCTGACTTAGCAATTAGTTTTATTTTCGTAATAAATTTTGTTTAAACGCTAACTGCTGAGTTCACCCTTTTGTTCGTTTTCTCTGCACGTAACAAATTGGGGGCTCGTCCGGGATACGAATATTTTGAGCCGTTTGACAACATTTTGACAGCCTTTTCAAAACTACTGTACACTGTGAACTCAGCGAAATCCAATCATGGCGGAATTCAAGCCAGACGAATTTATGGATGACCTTGATCAGGACGCATTTGATTCCCTCAAAAAAGACAACCTCATCGCACTGGCCGATTTCCTTAAAGTAGAAGTTAAAAGATCTATGCGCAAGCGAGAAATACAGTTCAAGATTGCAAAACATTTAGTTAATTCAGGCCATTTTGAGGAGTCTGCCCTAAAAGATTATGAACCTGAGTCTTCCTTTGAACTCAGAAAATTAGAGTTAGAAATACAGGCAGATTTGGCACGTGAAAAGTTAGCAATGGAAGAAAGACAGAAAGAAAAAGAATTACAAATGAAAGAAAAAGAATTGCAAATGGAAGAAAGACAGAAAGAAAAAGAAAGGCAGGAAAGATTAGAAATGGAAGAAAGACAGAGAGAAAAAGAATTGCGATTAGAAGAACAGCGATTGCAGGTAGAAATAAAACGTTTAGAGCTTGGACAGTCAGGAAAATTCTTCCCTTCAACAAGTTTGACATCACTAAGCATTTCAGGTTAGTTTCCCCTTTCCAAGAAAAGGATGTTGATAAATATTTCCTTCATTTTGAGAAAATTGCTCAGAGTCTGAATTGGCCTAAGGAGTCCTGGTCCATGCTTTTGCAGAGTGCTTTGGTGGGTAAAGCCAGAGAAATTTACATTCAGTTGTCAGTAGAGCAGGCTTCAAATTATGATTCTGTGAAGGAATTAATTCTCAAGGGCTATGAGTTGGTGCCTGAAGCTTACCGTCAGAAATTTAGGGATTGTGAGAAGGCGAAAGATCAAACTTATGTTGAATTTGCTCGAACAAAAGAACAAATGTTTGATCGTTGGTGTTCTTCTGAAAAGGTCAGTCAGAATTATGAAAAAATATGACAACTTGTTTTGATTGAGGAATTTAAAAGGTGCATCCGGAGTGACATCAAGATGTTTATCAATGAACAAAAGGCAGATACATTGGAGGTTGCTGCACGTTTGGCCGATGATTATTCATTGACCCACAAATCTTCATTTCTCAGCAAACCATCCCAGTCCTTTTCATACAGAAACAATGCAGATGAATTTAACTCGTCCTTTTCATCCAAGAGTTTTCAAAGGACAGTAGGAAATCAAATGACAACAATTCATAGAGTTCAAGTAACACTCCCACATCATCAGATCCCAAGTCTCAATATCCTTCTGACAACAGTTCGGTACACTTTCTTGTAATTATTGTAAGAAAGACGGCCATTTAATGTCAGATTGTTTCAAATTGAAAAGAAAACGTGAAGGTCAAAGTGGTCAAAGTGGATCTAAGCCCACCAGCTTTATTTCTTCATCAACTCAATTAGAGTCTAATAATGTGTGCAACACATTTTCTGAGGTTAAACCCCTCTTATCCCAAATTAATGAGGTCAAGGTCAATTCTTCTCAAGATAGCATTATGGGTATTTTCGAACCATTTATTCATGATGGTATATCGCTTTCTAGTGATTTCTCTTCCGCTACCCCTGTCAAAATTTTAAGAGATACCGGGGCTTCCCAGTCTCTTTTGTTGGCAGATACCCTGTCGTTTTCTGAAAAGTCATTTTCAGGTTCTAAAGTTTTATTAAGGGGGTAGATTGCAATGACTTCATTCCTGTTCCTCTCCATAATGTCTATTTGTCTTCGGACTTTGTTTCTGGACCTGTGACTTTAGGTATTAGGCCTTTTTTGCCTTTTGAAGGGATTCACCTTCTTTTTGGAAATGACCTTGCCGGGGACAAGGTCATTACTAATCCACTTGTGACTGATAATCCTAGTTTAGATCAGAATCCAGAGCCAATAGAGGAAGAAATCACCGCCCTTTTCCCTTCATGTGCTATTACTCGAGCCATGTCAAAGAAAACTTCTGAGAATCAAAATACTCTCAAAAAATGTCACAGATGTTGACTTAAATGACACCTTTCTCAGTCAGGTGTTTGACACGGATCATTCCGTTATCCCTCGTGGATTTGAAACTTCCAGTAAAACTTTTGCTGACAAAAGTCAGACATTTTCTAGATCAAATCTCATTGCAGAACAACACAAAGACCCAGATATTTTGTCTTTGTTTGACAGGGTAGATGATGAAGATAAAACTTCAGATAGCTCTGTTTCCTATTATACAAAATCTGGTATTCTCATGCGTAAATGGAGACCTCCAGATGTTTTGGTCGATGACGATTGGACTATAAAACATCAAATTGTGGTTCCAAAGCCCTACCATGCTGAAATATTGCGCCTGGCCCATGAAACGCCCTGGGCTGGCCATTTAGGAGTAAGGAAAACTTATCATAAAATTCTCAGTCACTTTTATTGGCCTAATCTTAAGCAGGATGTAGCACATTTCTGTAAAACTTGTCACACATGTCAAATGGTAGGAAGCCAAATCAGATCATTCCAAAGGCCCCTTTACAGCCAATTCCTGCATTTCAAGAACCATTCAGTAGGATACAAATAGACTGTGTTGGGCCCCTACCAAAAACAAGATCAGGAAATGAGTGCATGTTGACAATTATGTGTACATCAACTCGTTTCCCAGAAGCCATACCACTGAGAAACATAAAGACAAAGACTATAGTGAGAGCTTTAGTCAAATTTTTCACTTTATTCGCCCTCCCTAAATGTTTCAGTCCGATCAAGGCTCCAACTTTATGTCTGGTATTTTTCAACAAGTAATGGATCAGCTAGGCATTAAACAGTATAGGTCATCCGCCTATCATCCAGAAAGTCAGGGTGCTCTTGAGCGATTTCATCAAACTTTGAAAAACATGATTAGGACCTACTGTTTTGACACAGAGAAGCAGTGGGATGAAGGAATTCATTTTCTGCTCTTTTTTGTAAGAGAGTCAATTCAAGAGTCTCTTGGTTTTAGCCCATTTGAACTTGTATTTGGACATACAGTCCGTGGCCCACTTAAGCTTGTTAAAGAGAAATTCCTATCAGACAATGATGATTGTCTGAATATTTTGCAATATGTGTCAGATTTTCGTACAAAACTCTCTAAAGCATGTGAATTAGCCAGAGAAAATCTTGAGTCATCTCAGCAGTCAATGAAAATCAAATATGATAAAAGCACCTCAAAACGGAAGTTTGAACCAGGTCAAAAAGTTCTTGTTCTACTTCCGGTTCCTGGCAAACCACTCCATGCTTGTTACTTCGGGCCATACCTAATTGATAAGAAATTGAGTGATTTAAATTACATCATAATAACACATGACAGGCGAAAACAAAAACAGCTATGTCACATAAATATGCTTAAGCCATATTTGGATAGGGATAATCCTACTAAAACAAAGCCTGTCAGTGCAGTCAGTTCAAACCATTATGAAGATAGTGATACTGAAACTGACTTGAGTGAAAATACTCTAAACTCAAAGCTGGGCTCGGTCAAGCTTCAGAACTCAGAAATCCTGGAGAAGCTGGAGTCTACAAAGTTGGCACACCTCCAGCCAGAACAACAACAACAGGTGAAAGAACTGCTCCACGAATATAAACACATGTTTCAAGATGTTCCAACGAGGACAAACGTCATCTATCACGACGTTGACGTTGGTGACAGTAAGCCTGTAAAACAACATCCATACAGACTGAATCCAACAAAAGCAAAATATCTCCAGGAAGAAGTCAAATACCTGCTGGACAATGACTTTATTGAACCCAGTAAAAGTAACTGGAGTTCGCCGTGCATACTTGTTCCCAAATCAGATAACAGTTATCGTATGTGCACGGACTTTAGGAAAGTCAACACTTTAACAAAGACAGACACTTTCCCAATCCCGAGGATTGATGATTGCATCGACAGTGGGAAAAGCCAAGTATGTGACGAAATTTGACCTACTGAAGGGATTTTGGCAAGTCCCTCTGACGGATCGTGCTCGTGAAATATCCACCTTTGTTACACCAGACGGATTGTTCCAGTACAAGGTGATGCCATTCGGAATGAAGAACTCTCCGGCAACGTTCCAACGGATGATCAACGACGTCATATCCGGGCTAGACGGATGTGGAGCTTACGTCGACGACGTCGTCCTGTATAGTGACACCTGGGAGGAACACATCAAGCTCATGCAGAAGTTCTTTGAGAGACTGAGCAAAGCAATGTTGACTGTCAGCCTTGCCAAATCTGAGTTTGGTTGGGCGAGGGTGACTTACCTTGGACATACTGTAGGACAGGGTGAGGTAAAACCTGTTGATGCCAAAATCAGTGCCATTTCAAGTTTTCCCATACCAAACTGCAAACGACAACTGATGCGCTTTCTCGGTATGGCTGGTTACTATAGAAAATTCTGTCCAAATTTCTCCACAATTACTGAGCCTTTGACTAACTTACTTAAAAAGAAAGTAAAGTTTGTTTGGTCAGAGCAATGCCAACAGGCATTTGATACACTTGAAAAGCCATACTGCAAAGTGCTCCAGTGTTGTCTACACCAGATTTCACTTTGCCATTCAAATTAGCTGTAGATGCTAGTGATACAGCTGCTGGTGCTGTTTTATTGCAAGAGGATAGTCATGGTGTAGCTATAGATCATCCTGTTTGCTATTTTTCACGCAAATTTGACAAATCCCAGAGAAACTACTATACAATTGAAAAAGAGTGTTTATCTTTGATATTAGCTTTACAGCATTTTGAAGTTTATGTTACTTCTTCAAATCAGCCAATAGTGGTTTATATTGATCACAACCCTCTTGTTTTTCTGCAGAAATTTAAAGGCAAAAATCAGAGATTGCTAAGATGGAGTTTAATGTTACAGGAGTTTAATCTTGACATTAGACATATCAAAGGCAGAGACAATTTAATTCAAGACTGTCCCTCTCGTATTTAGAGTTAATTGTTGATTACATTTGTAAAAGAAAGATTTTTCTTTGAAAAATTTTCTTTTTTGAAGAGGGGGTGTGTTATGTAGGTCATTTCCCCCCACACTCATCATGACCTGAGTTCAATTAGTCTAGAACATTCTCAAGGTCACTGCCCTTAATGACCTCACAACCTTGAATTCAATTAGTCATGTTTGGAATGTTCTAGAAATTTAGTTAGATGTGTAAGAGAGATAATTTTAGAACAGTAATTAGCATGTCAATAAAAGTTCTAGACTGTTCTTATATGCTCTTATGTAAGCACATGTGTATAAAAAGGGACGTGCACAGCTTCCAGTCAGACTTTTGGGATCGTGTCTCTTGTGTGTTACTACATGTGTTTGGAAACCCAGCAGTAGTCATTCTCAAGACTTTTCAAGACCTTCACTGCCAACGCTGGATTTATACTGTGGACTTTGTGCAACTTCAAGCCTGTAAGCCAAAGGACTGTTCATTCATCCGACAGACTGTTACAACTCTGAGACTGGAGCTTTGCCGTCCCAGCTGAGATAAGTAGTCTGTACACTTTTAAAGCTTGTACTCTATCCCTGACTTAGCAATTAGTTTTGTTTTCCTAAAAAATTTTGTTTAAACGCTAACTGCTGAGTTCACCCTTTTGTTCGTTTTCTCTGCACGTAACACAGCCAATTTCCAATTTGCATATTTAATGAACCTTCCCAATTAGGGATATATACTGGCATTTACTTGATAAAAGTTGGCGAAACATGCTGTGTACATTGATCATTATACCAGGTTATAACAGTATTGAAAGTCATTTTGATGTCAGCTATTTCATAATTTGCATAGCTAATAAGTTTTCACGATTTGGCATATAGAGCTTGAAGGACTTGACCAAAGGCAATTACACATTTATATTGTGATACAATGACAGTACTCAAAGAAATTAATTATTTTTATTTCAGCTAATTACATATTTGAATACTTAATGACCTTTAGAATTGATCTGTGGTGAAATTCATTATGTTGATCATAGCACTTTCAATGAAGTTGCAAACATGTAGCAAAGGTTCAAACTTGCACATAAATGCAATATATAATGAAACACGTGAGCATTTTCAGTTCATATCTGGTTCATAGATCTCAGCTACGGAGAACACTGTCAACCTTAATTCCCAGCTCCTGTATATATTTACTTGTACATGAGTTCGGAATCATACATGCCTTATGAGGCCCAAAATGTACATACATATATACATACAAACATACATATATACATACAAACATACATACATACATACATACATACATACATACATACATACATACATACATACATACATACATACATACATACATACATACATACATACATACATACATACATAAGCCATACATACATACATACATACACACATACATACATACATACATACATACATACATACATACATACATACAGAGCCTGGACTTGATACATACTTAGATACATACATACATATAGAGCGTGGACTTGGATAAAGGTCGAAAATTTACATTGAGCCTGGCTTTCGAGACATACAGTTGAAAACGAGGTTGAATGTGATAAATGTAATAATGCATCGCGGGGCTTTGACACTAATTCCAGTAAACAGTGGGTAATTTTTATACGATCTAATTTATTCAGCGTGTGCATACGTTTACCTGTGATACCGACACGTGATGTCATAGAAAGGAAATACACTTAATTTTCATATTTCCTTGGTACTTACAGTAATATTCTTAATCGTTCATGGTACCTTTTCAGGAATCAATAAAAGAACACACATATATGAAGTAATCATATTGCAAAAACTGACAGGATACAAAGTCATTCTCGGTGAAAAGCTAAAATGAAGAACTGATAAAAAAATTTCATATCGTATTCAAAATACTCATTCTATTTACAGTACGATAACAACTTCATAACACGAACAAGAATAAAAAAGCATTACAGAGAGACTCATGTGGCTACTATGAAATCCTGTACAATCGTATAGTAAACACCTATTACCTGGTCATGTGGACTCTAGCGCCCGTTTATTACCCCGAGGGGCCGTGTGTTACCAGAAACAAATCGATATTCCCCGAGGCCGTAGGCCGAAGGGTATAGCGATGTGTTTCTGGTAACAAACGGCCACGAGGGGTAATAAACGGGGGCTATCGCCCAAATAAAGACCAGGTTATAGGTGTCTTATAACACACCACCCGCTCATGTTGTATTACGTTATAGTTTTTATGTTTTGATATTTTGCACCGTAACAACCCATTGTGACAAGTTTACTTGGCGATATTTCCACAGCGGTTACAGTATAGTGCAGCTTTCTTCAAAAATATGCTAAGCATACCTAGCAACATCCGTGGTTGCACTTGATCTTTTTCGTCGATGAGCTGCTCAAGTTCCTACGCTGTACTTGAATGGAAAATCTGTTTCAGAGAAAGGCTCGTCGCTCATCCCGGGCGCACATCACGTTCTAGCCACGCGCCATTGTTTGAAGCTGCAGACGACACTACGTTCAGGTGACCGGGCACTTTTCCAAATTTGGTTTTTCAAAAAATACCCTCTGACGTCACTTTTGCCGATTCAGGGGGGACTAGACGTATCTATTTTCTCGTGGCGTGACGTATTATGGCAAATCGTGACACGGAATGAGCATGTGGCGTGTTTTAATAGGTAATGGTTGGTAACTATTGCCAGTGATCGATGGTTGATAGTACCAACATGAGTGAAATGCATTAAGTTACAGAGATCTTCAACTGCACAATGATAATTATCAACATAGCGTTATATTACATCTCATGAATAATTCAGTAATCGTGTAAGGATAAGATCTTAGCCACGGGAATCGCCAGAAAAAGTGGTATTAAAATGGCTGGTTGGGACACCAGGACACCAGATATGATGCTGTTGTCTGTTTGGATGGATTTGGTTAAGAGCACATCTTTTTTGCTTATTTAGATCATCCGCAAGAATATGATCAAAACATTTGAAACAAACACGTTTGAATAACATATCAAATTATTATTTCCTCACGTCTCAAACACACTTATAGCAAAAACAAACAATTATAACAAGTCATCGTTGATGACACAGTCCCTACTTGTGAATGGATACTTTAATTACAAGTCCTCGGAGAGGATACAGGATACTGCGATACACATGGGACTTAATGGCCGAGAATGAGTTCCATGGTGGTGAAAACAAAAAACCAATGTAGGTTGCCATCCTAATTACAAAAGGTCATTAAATTAATGAATTAGTAATTAATTGACAGGATGTTGCAAAATATTTTTGTATCCTATCATAACATTGACAGATTATCACCGGTACCATTTTGCATAAAGTTTGATGCAGTGCTTCTGGACATTCACCCTAAAAACAATAATTCATTATGTAAATGCAAATTAGCAATTAATTTAAACAATACTGCTAAGTATCATTGATCAACATCTGTACCAAGTCTCATCAAATTTGGTGCAGTATTTGTGGACATATCACTCTAATTAGGAAGGTTTATTACATATGCAATTACAAATTAATTAACATGACACTGATAAATGTCTTTATTCACTGTACCAAGTTTCATGAAATTTGATGCAGTATTTCTTGGTATATCAGCCTAATAACGAAAATTCAATAATTGATATGATACTGCTACATTTCGTGAAACAAATTGATGTGCATATGTATGACGTAGGTCAATGTTCTTGTACCAACTTTGAATGATATTGGTGAAATATGTCTGAGTTATGGCTCTGTACATGAAAAAAACGTAACTTAGGGACCGTTCAGCTTTTACGGCCGGGGTTGGGGGCGGCAAAATCCAGGGGGGTCATCATAATTTTGGAATCCGCGAAGGGGGGGTCATCGCTTTTTCACTGGTAGGAAAGGGGGCGTGTCACCACATTTTCTAAAACATAATACCTCCAATAAAGTGTACTTTATGCCATGGCCATGATCGACCCTCTTTACCAGCCTTCGGCGGCCCACTACAATAAATATACTTTATGTATTACCCATGACCCTCTTAACGGGCAGATGCCTTTTGCGGCCCACTCCAATTAGGTTTACTTCATGCAATGGCCATGATCGACCCTCTTTACTGGTGGGCCACCTTTGGTGGACCACTAGAATAAAGTTGACTTTACGTAATGGCCCATGACCCTCTTAACTGGAGGGCTGCCTTTGGCGAACCACTCCCATAAAGTTTACTTTATACATTGTCCATGGATATAAGTTGTCTATGGAAATGAAGTTAAAAATTGCCTCACAGTCGTCCTAATTAACAGACGTTTGCATGGATGTGGCTGAGAAGTTTGTGCACTGGCATCTCTGCTACACAAATAAAGTGCGCCGAGTAAATGATTTCAAATCCAAACCGTGCGGGTAAATTTGACATATGGGCTTTGGTTATTTTTCAGGGGGGGGGGGGGGGGGGGGGGGTGGGGTGGGGGGGTGGTCATCAATTTTTTTCGTCTGACAAAGGGGGGGTCATCTGTTTTTCGAGAAAAATGCTGGGGTCTCTATTTTTTTGAACACCGGCGACAAGATTTTGCCGGCCCCCCCAGGCCGTAAAAACTGAACGGTCCCTTAATGGCCACCAGGCAGCCATATTGCATTGGATTATGAAACCATTAGCATGCATATTTATTACATAGGTCATTGTCATTGTACCAAATTTAAATAATATCGGTTGATAAATGTCTGAATTATGGCTGCGGACATGAAAAGTCCTAACATGATGGTCGCCATGCAGCCAATGTATTAGATGTCACTGTAAAATTCGAAGTGCATATGTATGACATAAGTCAATGTCCTTGTACCATTTTGAATAAGATCGGTTGATATGGCTCTTGACACGAAAAAACCGAAACAAAATGGCCGCCACGCGGCCATTTTGAATCGTATCGTGAAACAAATTGAGGTACATATGTATGACATAAGTCAATGTCCTTGTACCAACTTTGAATATAATCGGTTGGTACATGCCTGAGTCATGGTTCGGGACATGAAAAATTGAAACAAAACGGGCACCATGTGGCCATATTCGATCATATCATGAAACAAATTGACGTGCATATGTATGACATAGGTCAATGTCCTTTTACCAACTTTGAATAAAATCGGTTAAGACGTGTCTTAGTTATGGCTCAGGACATGAAAAAATCGTAACAAAATGGCCGCCATGTGGCCATATTCGATCATATCGTGAAACAAATTGACATGCATGTCTTTGACAAAGGTCGATGTCCTTGTACCAACTTATAATAAAATCGGTTGAGATGTGCCTGAGTAATGGCTCCGTACATGAAAAAATCGTAACAAAATGGCCGCATGGCGGCCATATTGGATCGTTTTCACGAAAACATATGGTGTGCATATCGCTTCAGGCATCTCTGAGCTATCTGCGTGAAGAGACGGACGCGTGAACGGACGGACGCACGGACGGACATGTCCAAACCTATGTCCCCCTGGATGGTGTCCTTAGGGACTAAACATTTACTCGAGTATATGCCATATGTATTTTCACCCATATTTGGCATTCTGAAGTACACATTAACATAATGATATACCTGTTGTTAATATGCATAATGGCGTGCATGCTATAGGTATGTGTATGTTGGGCATTTTCTTCTTGCACATCCATTGTGTTGATTAATAAAGTCTTCGTGTTCACCAATAGTCTTTGGAGATGTACCGGTCATTCACATACATTGTAACATGTAGTTAAATCAATGAGTAGATGATCAAGTAATATTCGGTACAAGTTTTAAAATTTTCCTTTTAAAATAATCCTAAAATGGTGCCTCTCAAAAGTATGCATGAAACATAATATTTTTAGTGTTCTTCTCTTGTCGAACAATTTTCTGTATTCTCTTTACCAATGACTTGCATTTGCGTCTATGCTCAATGCCAAGGCACTCTACTTAGTATCTGCCCCAGCACCACTTTCCACAAGCAACGATGCCACTTCAGCACAATGTCCATCTAGGGCCAGCTCAATTGGTGTTTTACCGCGCTGTCAATAAAATTGATTAATGTGCATAACTATTGTGTCAAAAAAGATATATACGCAATACTTAAAACTCAGGTACGGAACAAGGTACAAAACATGAAATTAGAAGTAGATAATGTCAATGAGGTAATTATTAACATATAGAGAAACACATGGTTTTATGAAGCAGAAAAAAATTTACAAAGTTGAAGGGTATACGTCTCTCAAAATGAGTACGTTAATGAGAGTATTTAGGTGAAGGCAGCGTTATTATCAAATAATGGATAAACTCATGTTTTCAGTATCTCCTCAAATAATGACATATTGAAGAGTAAGCAAAGACTAAATCCAGTTAAATATTTGCAGGAATGTCTGGCATGATCGTTGAGAATATTGTAGAGAAAACAACGCAACTAACAGTCTGCCCTCATGAGTATCTAATTTTTTAACACAGAAACTTTCTCTCCCCTGTTCTGTTTTTGTCTGTTTCCATTTAATTAAAATAAAGAGTGACTTTTCAATACTTTGTACGTACGGGGAAAGCAGCTTTAATAACTGTAAAAATATCGATGATGAATCGATCGGCAATCCTTAAATCGTTTATTACGCTGTTGCTTAAGCAAAACGTACACAAAGATATACATTTGAACCAGCCTTTGTTTCAGTCAGTGACCCTTAATTATATCATCAGATTTAAAACTTCTTATCGTTCACAGCTTAAGGATCCTTCATACAAGGATGACACTTTCAGATTTTTATAAAACAATTTTTTATAAACTCCAATATACTTTCTAAAAGCCCTGATATAGGGATATCCGACCATGCACAGTACATAGTCATTATTTGCATAATAGTCACGTGACAAGCATTTTGCTGAACCTTCCAAAAATAAAGGTTTCCTGCCTTTAGCAAACACGCTGCAAGATTTTGCGATTTTTTTCTCCGAGTCTCCTCTAAAATTATATGACGCGACAATTTCGATTCCTTGCTAGCACCTTTGTCTAACACCTTCAAAAGTGCATTAGAAAAAGCAAAGGCACATAAAGGAAATCTAAGACACAGGTTTGAAGGATATTCCAAGGCTTGCCAATGCACAAATTTCAAACGGAAATCTTGCAGCCTGTTCTCTAAAGGGAGGAAAAACATATTTTTAGGAGGTTCAGCAAAACGCTTTTCACGTGACTACTATGCTAGTAATGACTGTGTTCTGTACACGGTCAGATTTCCCTATATCAGGGCTTTTAGAAAATATATACTTTTTTGGGCTTTACGAGTTCTAAAAAAATCTGAAAGTGTCTATTTTGTATGCAGGAACTTTGAAGTTGAAGTTGGTGTGTTTGAAGTTTACTTTTAAGATTTTGTGTTTGCTTTCTATTATAACACAATAAAATCTTCAAAAATGTTGTTTAAAACCGATCTACCTCATGTCTGCAAAAACTGTGTATGGCTTCCGTTGAGAATGTGGCTACCATTAGGGAATTTTGCTGTATCCGTAACAGAACTTACCTTGTTCAGAGCATTCACATCAGCTCCCTTGTCTATAAGAAAACCAGCTGCTTTCACATTGTTATTCCTTGCAGTAATATGGAGGGGAGTGTCTTTCATCTGCAATACATGAATGGATAATTTGCTTTCAAAGTATTTTCAATTCACCGTAGACCCTTCTTAGTGCTACTTGCCTGGCAAGTCTTCTTTATAACGTCAATAGAAGCAATACGTGCTGACTATACGGTTCGTTGGCCTTTCGTATCCTCTTAATTTTAGGTTTGTTATTATGATGACGACAAGTGACATTGATAATATACATTGACATGCTTATTTATGACTGTTAGACAATGATATACCTGTTTGTCTGCAATATTCACTTTGGCATTAGCATCACACAGTATCTTGACAATATCAGCAGCTCGCTGTGTTTGGTTTCCAGCAGCACAATGAAGTGCTGTCTTGCCTGCCTGTGAGAGCAAAGAAGAAATAATGAAGCTAACGAGCTGATGTAATGGTATTACATCAAGAATCTCAGATGTTATGCTTTGCTAATTTTCAAATACAACAACTCTTACAAAGGGCAAATGACAGCACAATGCGGATATATGTATATTGATGTACTTTTATTAAATTTTCAAGATTTTAAATAGCAATGAGGAATATTTGAGCAATTTAGAAACGTAAAGTTTATGCCGATATGAACAACCCTCGGTGGGAGTATCCCTATAAATACATGAACAAACTGTCAAATTTGCATTATCTAAGTTTACTTGCTTTGGCTGATATGTGTATTTGTTATGAAAAACTCTCATCTTTAACAAATCATCCATAATTTTATACAAAATAATGCGGTGACATATGCTCCATTTCTCATTGACAAGTTCTTCATGATAGCGGACATAGATAAGTACACACAGATATAAGCTTACTGATCCCAATAGCTTCCAATACAATTCATGTGTTTTGCAAACGGGTGCTAAAATTATATGACTGTTTGTCTTACTGGACATACTCTCGACCGACCTTATAGGTTGGCTTGGTTGACCTCGTGCAGTCTGCCAAACACACATCGTCTGCTAACAGGTGTGTGAAAATCCTTAAGTTTCGCATGACGCATTTTGCCAAAAGCTTAAAAATACAAATAGCATTATTTTGGTGAGCTTACGCTTGCTTGTGAACTTGCGTGAACGTTGCCATCACCAAGTGGGGTGTGTAGGTGCATAGAAGCCAATTACAACTGCATGATTTCTCTTGTGAAAACCTAAAGATGCTGTAGGTTGGGTTAGGGACTGGTCAGTTTCTTTGGCAGGGGGGGGGGGGTGTTGATTATTTTTTGCCGATGTCAAAAAATGGCTGACCCCCCTGTTCAAACTTCCCAAAACAGGGTGTCCCTTTTCCAACTTTAGCTTTCAAAAACAGGGTGCCCTCCTCCCTGCGCACGACAAATGTATATATATATATATATATATATATATATATATATATATATATATATATATATATATATATATATATATATATATATATATATATAATTTTGGGGTGTATTTTATGCATAACCAGATGTCCAGAACTTTTGTAAGAAAAATGTGATTGTGACTTGTGAAATATTAGTGTATGTTGCTTTCTAATACCGAATTATGATAGAGAAAACAAAAGTATCATGAGCTTGTCATGCTTTTCATATGAACTGCAGATTTCATAATGACTAATTTGCAAAACAGACTTTCAATTTACAGACTTCGAGATAATTTCGCCATATGTCTGTGATATATTAAATACTGCGCCCTAAGGGCGCGCCGAAAAATTTGCATCCAGATATCTCTGATATATATCTGATATATGAAAGTTATGCGGCTGAAGGATATGCTGAAAATTATGTTTGATATTTTAAAGTAACGTGCCAAAAGTATCATGAACTTGTCATGTTTTTAATTTGAACTGCAGATGTCCTAATGATCAGTTCACTATGCAAAACAGAATTTCAATGTACAGACATCAAGATAATTTTGACATATATCTGTGAAGGGCGCTGCTTGGCTGGCGAAGTAATTGTTGTATTTTGCAAACAAATCTATCTGCATATTACGCTATTTTTTTATTGAAATTGCTTGAGCCATATGTTAAAGGACCACGTAAGATATTATTATGAAAATACACACAGGAGTTTAACTGCACTTTTGGTGGTATAGATTTACATTAGAAGTGGTGTGCATGTTTTCTCCAACGTTAACAGTCGAAAGAATATTCACTTTCATAAGTTTAAAATAATCAAAGCCAAAGAAAAGAGCATTTAACAGTTCTATTTTCAAAATGCATGTGTGATTTGCTTTTGATCGCTGACTTCTCCATAGGTTGCAAAGTCGATTAAAATGTCACTGAATTATCTGCCTCAATGAACAGAGACACCGAAGGATCCGAAGGCCCATTATAGTAGTGTATTGATTGCTGTGACTGAATTTCTGTACGTTAAATGCTTGTTTGTATGCGTGTGCTTCATTGAACTTCAAGTCTTCAGGAGTCACGGTCAAAGTTGCGGTATCTTTACTCGTTGACCTTTTCATAGAGGTGGGGATGTACACCAGTGATTTTGATCACTGAATACGATAGCTCAGTAGGTGACATAGGCTGCGAGGTCGAATCCGATCGAGACTTGGCTGAATCAACTCAGTCGTTCTTGACATACTGAATCAAAAGACATGTACTGCCAGATGAAGCCGAGACAGACATTTACATCTACGGGATAGTTCCAATAAGTGAACACAGGAAGTGAACATAATTTCATTACCCCTATAATTCCTTGTTTTAAGTGTTATTATAGAAATAATGGCAAATAGTCTACCTTGTCCTTCTGATTTACATCAGATTTCGCTGCCACCAATAGTTCGACACTTTCAACACAATTTCGCCCCGACGCTGCAAAATGTAACGGTGAGAGTCCATACTGCAATCATAAAGCGCAAAAAACATACAAAGATTAAAATATGACAACTGCCTTTTAGTTCGATGTTTATTCATTCATGGCAAAGAAGGAAAAATCATATGCTTCGATTATTCCCCAATTTAGGATCAGATAAATAAAGTGGAAATGATTGACAGTTTTTGTTGACTCGTTCTCTTGTGAAAGGTACAAAAACCTTATCATGTAAAACCACTATGCTTTCTTCGTTAGTTCTTCAAGTAAGTTAATGCATGGGTGTTTGTACCCATCAAGCCCAAAAGTAAGAAAATGATCAATTATCTTTAAAAACCACCAGATTTGATTGATATTTGGCTTAATTATTGGAATTATTAAATTCTTCAAAAAAATGTCTACCTAAATCTTGACGAGTTGAGTCACGTGACCAAATCTGATATTTTCCCGCCAAAATTTACGTCTTTATTAATCTTAATATTCCAACCGTAAACCGTTAAATTTCTTGATTTTCTTTGCACTTTTGGAAACAACATCTATCATGTTCTTTCAAAAATACATGGCACTCATGAAACTCTATCTATACCTTTTTCTGATATTCAAAATATTCATGTTAAACGTCAAAAATATTGTATTTGTTGCTTTCTGTGAAGAAATAATGTTCAAAATTCAATAATTTTTCCTCTGCCACAAGTTCTAACACAAGTTCCCATCCCATTTTACATTAATTGGTCATAATATTTTAAATATTTTGATGTTTAGCGGTTGGAATATTCAGTTATTTGCAATATACAATTTGGCGGGAAAATAACAGATTATGGTCACGTGACCTGACTTAGGTAATATATTATGATAAATTTCAACTTAATCAAATGCGAAACATATATTGGCAATTTTCACAATTTTCTGACCAGGTCTGATTAAAAAGTATGTTCAAACTGATTTTACATGTATGTAAGCCTATGCCCATGCATTAACATACCTGAGTCTTGTCATCATGAATTTTCAAATTGTGTTATTGTAATCTGCCTTCAACTCAGCTCATTCGAGGGTGCAACGGATGACTGTATGTGAAAAGTTAATTTTACAAATAAGGTTTTTTATCATAATAAATTTCCGTTATTAATTGTTAAGTATGATAATGCTCACATACATTAAATGACAACTTAGGGGGGATTGGACATGATCAATCAATTTCTAAAGGATTGCAGTATGTCAGTGTTAAGTTACTGACAGCTTTGTGTCGACACAATAGGCAGTGTGAGATATTTTTTCAAACAGTACCAGCTGAAAAGTAATTTTACCGAATCCGAAAACAAAACCTTCTTATGCAAGGATTTTATGCAATAAATGAAAGCTCGGGGCACAAAAATAATACCACCATTGTCCCATAAAAGAAAACCTTTAGTTGCTTTGTTTTCTATGTATGATGAAATTATACCGAATCAGTTTTGTTAACATCTCCTCCCTTGCTTAGGAAGTCTTGAAGAATTTCACCATGATCCATCAGAGCGGCTACATGAAACGGGGTCATACCGTTCTGAAATTGTACAAAGAAATAAACTTTATTCATAAGAAGAGCATAACCTGCATAATTATGCATTTGAAATGCGAAATAATTCTTTCGCTTGTTTGTTTGGTGAGTGGGCTTTCAGACCTTATTTGTGAGTCAAAATGGTAATAAGAATGTACTGATGTACTGCAACAAACCATTAGGCCTAAACAAATCAAACTAATAACGCAACAAATATAGACACGTTTGCAGATGGAAAATGATGAAAAGATGTCAATAAATCGTAACATGTCACTTATCACTTTCATAGATTTAAACTAGAATTGTATCAATGTAATGATACTTTATACTCTTAATCTTACAGTTTGCAAGAGTAATACTATATGCCTGAAGATCAAGGACGACAATCACATCAATTCACTGGCATCAATGGGGCAAATGATTTAATTATAGCATACGAATAATATCACGCTAGAATCGAGCTACTTGCCTTATTCAAATGATTCAATTTTAATTGAAGTTCAAAATTCAGTAAATGTCTTGAAATGTTCCTATCTAAAACTCAAAACTGTTCCATAGTAAGGGTAAGATATGCGAGCATTATTAACACAGTGTTTACCGACACTTATTGCTGAAAAGAATGCAACGTTGACGATTCTAAATACTGTTCAAAATTCATTTAATGTGGTGATTTAAACCTATTAAACCTATGGAAGATATCTCATTTTGCTTTCTATCAAAGCCTTTCCGAATAATTTAGAAACTGCTTTCAGTTTCATTTGTTAGCAAAACTCCAATGTTTACACAGTTTTCAAAGATGTCAAAATGCCATACCATGTCGAAGCTTCCGATATCTGCGTCTTCGTCCAACAAATATGTCACAGCATCTTTCCAGTTATTTTTTGTAGCAATGTGCAAAGGGATGTTCCCATCCTGTTAATGAAAAGAGCACTCAATTACGTTTAAGGTTCCAAGACAAGTAATGACCTTTTTAATCTAACAATCCTGTGGTGGTTAATAAGCTCAAAACCCCCGTAAATCATACATTTTCTGAAAGCTTAGATATAGGAAAACATTTTGATAACCACAGTGTCACCATTGTTTACACAACCATCACGCGAAAGGTATTTTGCATAACCTTTCAAAAAACTGTTTTTCCTAAGTTTTGTCCCATTACTTCAAAGCATCTGACTCAAACTTGCTGGAATGCAAGCTGTCAGAACGCCCTTCCAAAGTGTGTCCGAGATTTTTCATATCTTGCTTACTTCTTTTGGAGCACAATTTTAAAGCAATCAACTGGGGTTAAATTCACCGCTCGGGAAGTTTTTCTGACATAAAAATCGTTTTAGAAGGTTTATAAAATTCTGAGACACACTTTTGAAGATCCTCAGACAGCTTGCAAGCTGATTTAATGGGGTTCTGAGCTTATTAATCACTTCAGAATTGTTAGGTTAAAAAGGTCAATTACTTGTCTTGGAACCTTAAAGAGAATTTTGAAGAACGTGATTAGACCTGTAAAACTCTGATAAAATGCGATGTACCTTTAAAATTTAAGGGAATACTGAAACCTTTTATGATCTACGGTAGAGAGGAAGAGGAAATTAAAAACAAACTATACATGATTTCTTTCATTCAACAACGAGAACCTTTATTAGACTTGGTATGTTAACTACAATACACATCAAAGAAAGTGTAGAAACTCTTCTTTGGATATTACAGGAAAATATCAATACTTTAAAGTAATATACCAATACCTTATCTTTTGCATTGATGTCACCACCAGACTTTAGGAGAGACTCTGTAAGTTTGATAAAATTTCGCTCTGACTCGGTCCCAGAAAAAGACATTTCTTCAGCCTAAAATTATTCCAAAGAAAGAAAGAAAGGATGCAATTAAATGCACTAGTATATTTGATATGGTACACAGCATAAATTAGATTTACAAGAAGCATTTAGTGCATTAATCATCAGTCTCAACGACTGACATAAAATAACCAAATTTGTGTAGGTAATACTTCGGTTCTTTGGACAATATTGTTGTAGTCCAACATTAAAACACAAACTTTCCTGATTTCGGAAGGGACGGTCAATATGGCGTCCTGGGGTCCCCTTTGAAGAGAAATTCTCACACTGGCCGAAAAATGACGTGGGAAGCACGAGAAGAGAGAGAGAGCGGGCGTATACAAGGGCTTGTGATGCTACAATTACCCCGATGAAAACACTCTAAGGTGGCTAAGTTGCCACATTGTACATGTCAAATTTGTCGAATGTTATTGGTATGACGTCTTGGAACACTTACAAACAGTATCCAAACTGTATGCGACTGAAATTTTCTGAACATACCTTGACAAAATATGTTTCCTTGGTTTCAGACTCATATTCAGTTAATAGCTGCATTGTCTCAAGACCTTGATTTGCCAGTGCAATGGAGAGAGGAGTGTACCCAGACTGTTAGAGAAACGAGTAAGAAATTATACACAATTAGCAGATGTATGAACAAAGTTGCTTAGTTGAAAATTAATGCTAATATATACATTACATTTCCTAAACCATTAAAAGTTATTAAACATGCTTATCGAGGAAAAGTTCAGATTACATAACGTAATCGAGATTAATTCTCACTTTTTGTACATCTTTTGTTTCCAGAAATTATCTTGTTTGAAATC
Organism: Ptychodera flava; assembly: GCF_041260155.1. NCBI lineage: Eukaryota > Metazoa > Hemichordata > Enteropneusta > Ptychoderidae > Ptychodera > Ptychodera flava. The sequence goes on along the minus strand of NC_091936.1, from coordinate 25,062,783 downwards.
CTTGCAATACATTGCAACAGATTATAGAGACTCTGACGTTCAGAGTCATTGCTGCATCAGAAAGTCGGAGAACGATCTTTCGATATGCTAGATGAAGTGTATGAATATCTCTTGATAAATATGTATTTAAAAACTTAGTAAGCCAAACAGGTCGAGTACATATCTTTTTTCAATTTCATACCGCTTTTATGTGATTATTCACCTCCAGAAGAATACAAAGCCGTCATTTAAGAATAACATTTTTATTGGCATTTGGTATAATAACATTTTCAAGGAAACTACAGTTTCATTTAATTTTTATTCCTAGGACAATATTTGTGTGTATTTTTTGACAAACTGGTCACTGGAAGAAACGGTAGATGTTAGCCTTTGCCTTTCGAATATTCTCACCTTATCCTTGATAGTCAGATCGGCACCAGCTTCCACAAGTAGTCGAGCAATACGAATATTGCCTTTAGCAGCTGCCAAGTGCAGAGGAGTTTGATTGGTCTGCCGTATAAACAATATAGACGAAATAGTGAGAACCTAACCAAACCGGTCAAGAGCCATTTTTTGTATAATAACATTTGCAGAAGATGGGAAATCGAAAGTTAAGCGGCTAGAGTCCCGGAAATATTGTTTGGCTTTATTGGTTTACACTCGCGGGCCTCTTGGCGCTTAGTCAATCTAGATGAACCTATCAATGAAAGTGCGTCTGTTGCATGTAGATTTTCGTATTAAGCTTAAGTGTTTAAGCAGTACACCTCATTAGTTCATATGAAGCGCGAGGTTTGAACGGGACCTTTAATAGTAGTACTAGATGTTGAGAGGTGACCATTTGCTAACGACAACAGCCTAGAGTCGCTGAGGTGGCAATGGGGCCACCTCTACAATTTACTTTCATCAGATCGCTCGCAAAGAGGGATGATATTACTTTTATGCGTTAATGATGGGTTGAAAATAACGTACGTTTGAGGTAGCGACATTTACCAATATACACGACAATCATATCATTCTTGCAGATTCACATCATTTATGGAAACGCTCTGCATGGTACTGAAAAACTACTTGAACGTTAGAAAATGTTCTCTCAAGATAGCGTTACAGACTATGTTCACTAGAAAGTTCTTTACTTAGTTTGACATCAAATACGTGTAGCCATGTTCCGAAAAGTCTTTATGCTACGATACGAAGTCACATGTGCACTAGTGTTGTTACCTGGTCTTTTATGTTGACATCAATCCCCTTTGCTAATAAATACTTTACACTTCTTACACGATTGCCCTCAGCTGCGACATGAAGTGCTGATTGTCCTTCCTAAATGATAATATACACAATGTAAAGCCAAAAACTGGCACACAAGCCCTTCTGTGATTATTGTTTGACAAAGCGTAAGCACCGGTTTCAAACCAATCACATCCGATCGCTTTTTCAACTAGCGATACCTTTATCAAAATCACTGATATGAAGTTATTAGAATCAAAACAGTTGCCGAGAAAAAATGCAATCTCAAAAACACTATGTGGAATTCTTTAATATCATACATTGACTGCACCTGTGCATTCATAACTTTCAAGTCAGCTGTCATGTTGAAGTACACCTCATCTGGTTATATATGACACAATGATATTAATTAGGGTAAGTTGTTTGGGTGTTCCTTCCGATTGAGGAGAAAAAATTGTACAACACGAGCAACACTTACATTTGAAAATCAGTATTTTTTACTGTCTTTACCTCATTAAGAGATGTTATGTCACAACCACCTTCTAGAAGAGCTTTAATTGCTTCAATTTTATCCTCTTCTAATGCAACAAGTAGTGCGGTTTCGTCAACCTGCAATTCAAAAACACGGATGAGAGTACAATTGATTTCAACACATAACATTTTAAAAAGAACCGACTTCCTAAATTAGCTGAGCAGACATTTTGCAAGAAGAATTTTTGACAGCAATCACCTTCATTTATCTGAAGTGCAATACTACCTTTTTAAACACCATTGAATGGGGTCATCACTCGGAGCAAGCAAGGAAGTTAATTGTCTAGTAGCATTCGTAACGTATTTTAAAGCCCAAGTATTTGTAACTTTTAACCTTTTTTATGTTCGAAATTACATGTTATTCTCTAATATCCATCGTGAAATGTTGTTCAGTAAAGAAATAAGCCAAATTTGTGCTCCTGTAGTGACATACAAACGCTAAATATTGCCCGATCGAGTTGGATTGCTGTGCGGGTTTGTTGACAACTTGTAGACTGAGCACGTGACCGAGAACGCCGATACTGATGACATCATCAAGCCTGCAACATTCCTGGGGCCTTGCCATGCCACGCCACACTGCCTGGGTAATCGCCGATGGTCGCCGGCTGAATGACCTGCGAATGGTTTTATTTTGTTCTTCTCTGGTCAAATACGTACTGCTACTGTGTTTCAGAGGATACAGAACTTTGGCAGAGGAGGCTGACATTATATTCTGATACAGTGTGCGTTATATACTGCAGTCGGCAGTGCACCGATGCGCACCCTGCAGTTGGTCACTCAGAACTCCGGGAACCGATGTAAAATCAAGACGATACTATATATACTAGGCTCACTTCTGTAGGCAAATATTAAGCTATCAAAATTGAGTAACTTGAAGTAATAAATTTCAGCTGATTGTTGCTTTAGCGGCAAGGTGATTGCGAAATCGAAGCAACATAGTTTGGCAATGTATGGTAGGCTGTCGAATGCAGTGAACGCGATGGCCTTTGGCGGCAAGTAAGGGAACCGTCAGGATTTCCGACCTGGGGGTAATTCAAAAATTGAAAGCTATAAGGGCGTGCTCAAAATGTTTTTTCTTTGTCTTACTCTGTCCTCAATGACACAATGATTAGTTGATAATATCTATTTTACTCTGATACATGTTAAAGAAGAAAATTAATACTTTAACAGAACAAATAAATATCAACTAGATGAAGCAAGGCAAAAAACTACAAGTAGCTGCTACTACTAGCAACACTTATTATGAAAGGGAAGATAGTGACGATGAGAATGATATCGTTGTTCATGTATTTAAAATGGCACCAGCGACAGTAAAGATGAGGATCAACAGTGGTGATGATGATGTCACATAGTAGTTTTCTGCAGTCGTTACCAGGGTTGGAAGGAGAGGCTGGGTCATGGAGAAATGTTCTCGACAGATATCACGATAAGTGAACAGGATCTAGGACAAAACTGAACTGTTGTGAATTCATACGTTATATATTATCATAGAAATGTATGTTTTCATTGACTTGAGTTCAACAACCATTTGGACATTTAACCATACCATAATGACATGCTACCCATCCAAATTTAACAATACTAAATGGTCGGAGACTGCTTATTAGGTGAGCTTTTATATCTACATATTGTTACATGGGCTCAGGTAAGCGAAAATTGCTGTTAGAGAGGGGGTTACTCAAAGTCATCATGGTTGGCTGGGATGTGACTCAAAATTTCGGAGTTTCTAATGTAATTCCTCCTAACCCCAGATCGTAAATAATGACGGCTCCCTAAACATATGTGAACGCCTGAGTCAGAACGATCGGGACCAGTATACGTACGGCTGTATCTCGGCAAAAATTTAGAAGAAAAACAATGGAGCTACTGCTAAGAAATTTACAGACTCTTGGCTCTTGATGCATCAGTTTCTGAGCTTTTATACTGGTAAAAAGGCATTCTGAATACAGCGGTAAATTTCCTCCCAAACACGAAAGGATAACACGCGGGCATTCTGCAATGGACGCTGTCAACTTTACCTTGCCGCAGGCCCCACACCAATCTCGGCCTGCACTTGTACAGTCTACTACCTCCATGTAGCCTTACAGGACTAGTAGCCGGCCAAACACAAAAAACCCAAAAAACGCCGCAGTGTAAAATCCGTAGGTCAGAACCATTGATCATAAATTTTCAGAACCAGTGATGTTTAAAAGTTTTGTATTGATCACTTCATTTAGGTTTATGTGAATGACTTTCTCACTGATGTGCGTCTATAATTGTCCCGGGCATTGTCCATGCAAATTTGGGGCCTGCCTTACTCCCTCCGATCGTCTGTAGACTACAGCCAAAATCACAGTCGTAAGCAAATTGTACAGTTGTGAAAGTCAGATATATAATTATATATATCATGAATTTTATACAAAAATATGTAAACAATAGAATCAAACCAAGAGGTTTGCTGTTGGGCCGGGTGTGAACGGGGACGACTTTGCAGTGAAGCCGGGATCTCTCTTGTGTTCGAACTTCTACCATGCCTGGAGCTCCATCGCATCGCAGCTAGCCGATAATTGTACCACTGTAGTCATTGTGGGGATTAGATACCCGTTACGTTCGATATCACTTGGAAATACTTTTAAATTTAATAAGTAAGACTTTTGTACTGCATTCAAGATATAATGTTTCCTTTCTGAGCGTTTTCAATTACAGCAACGATATGCGAAGTTGATAGGCTGTGTTGCCTGCAGCGTAGCCTGGCCGTACACAAAACTTCGTTTGAGTAGACGGAGCAGAATCAGTCCCGTCATTTATTTTCAACGAAATTTTCATTGTACTCCATAATGGAAGAAACGACTAGTTCAATGATTACGATGGTGTAGTGTTGAATTTTTATTCATATATGTTTTTCTCGCTCAATTCATTCAGCAAACTTTATCTCCGTACCGTCGGTCACAACGTGCAATGCCTTGCATGAAGCTTACTATCGACTGCCTCCGCCGTTAGTTTAGCTATTCAAGACGTTTCTTTGCACGGCTCATTATAGTCGGAACAATCTGTAAACACTTACATATTTATATCTTTCCGGTATTTCACCCAACTTTCGCGCGTTTTCTTAGCTGAGTCTCCAGTTTCGATGGACCAGACCTTTTCGAAGAGCGTATAGTTTCTACGGACGCCACAGTAAAACTTGCGTAGATGTGGTTGAGCATGCGCAGTGGTGTGATTACGTTTCGTTTCGTGTGTCAACAAAGCTGACTTCTAGTCCGGACAACAAGTCATTTTTCACTCCTTTTACTGTTAATCGTGAGGCAGGCTGGGCATGCAAACCATGTGATTCAGTTTTAATTACGGTCTGCTTTCGCATATTGAGGATGTCATTTTAATCAAAAATATGTAAAAAATTGTTAAAAGTTACAAATACTGGGGCTTTAAGGATTAGGGAAATAAAGCGAAAACATGAAAATTTCATCATAATGACAGCAAATACAACCGATGTCAACCTGAAGCTATACGTAAGGCCTAAAGTGAGAGGATTCAAAGATGAAATCTTTTCGATAAGTAATAAGAATTACACCCGAAAATAGAAATAATAAATTCGATCATAATTTGCAGAAACCTGATAGCGGCTAACCCAATTGCCAGGAGCAAGCAAAAAGGTGAAATAGTACGTCTATTTTTAAAAGCAATCGACTAAATGGTAACATAGAAGGCCAACCTCAAGTGATCGATAGCAAATGAGCAACTATTTGAAACGCTTGACCTGATCATTTACGTGGGTGATTACTGAAGTAGTTGTTTAACATGTTTTTACATAATACTTATAATAATGTTAAGTTATTGAATTCAGTTAATTAAGGCATATCTGCATTGTTGATACTAAACATTAGCTGGTCAGTAAATTACCGTATCTGTAGCATTAACATTTGCTCCTTTACTTAACAACAATCGCAGACTTTCAACATCTGTTCTCACAGCTGTATGTAGCAATGGTTCATCATCATCCTGCCGATAAATAAAAATCCGTTGTCGATATTGTATATGATTTGTAATGGTAATAAAACGTTTTACCATGTATCAGTTGGGATAAGTACATATATGTGTACAATATTGTGTATTAATTCCATATGTGGAAACGTTTAAATAGTATAAACCTATTGAAACACAGCATATTGCATATTAGAAATGATTCAAAAATCACTATATGATTTCAACCATGATTGCACTTAATATGTGTAAGACCACACCAGGCCCGAGTGTTGTAACTTTAAAGTATGTTTGTCTTGTGTTCAAACTGAAGCCAACGCAAAAGTTGAAGTTTTACCAGGAGGCCAAGTCAGCTATTCCACCAACTTTCTAACAAGTGACGGTGGATCTACTTCGCTTCAGCATGTATATAAAAGACATGTAAATCTTACCTGAATTACAAAAAAATATGTCTACAGCATTGCTAAAAGGCCAAATAAAACTTAGGTAGTGCATTAAGCGTATCATTGATTACAGAACGATATTCTATGGATATGATTTTCCTGCCTACTTTTAAGCTATGAAATAAGTTTTTTACAATGATTGCAGATGTATTATAATTTGTAAAAATAATAAACCCATTAAAAATGAGAGATGTCATTAAAATATAACTTCTGCCTCATGTCAAATCAATACAAATACTTTTACCTTAAATTCTTCATAATCACAATTGAATATATGTATCACATGGGAATGTTTGTTTGTTAACTCTACTTTTAGTATACCAGATAGTTTGAAAAATATTTACTTACGGAATTAGTTGCGTTTGCATCCCCTCCAGAGTCAAGCAGTAACTCTACCATTGAACTGCTACCGTTCTGTACTGCCAGTACCAATGCCTATATTTAATCCCATGGAAATGCAATAAAAAGTCATACATCGCTTATCTTGCAGCACTTTGATGTCTCGTTTTTAAACGGTAAAAGTCGAAGTGTTCTGTACAAATACCGCCGAGCAGGGTTTTAAGTAGATATGTGACATATGCCTATTTTGAATAAAAAGTAATCATCATAATTCCTAATTGTACTAGTCATGATTAAACAATGCTTGGAATGGCTGTGCCAAACTTTTCAATTGCATGAATGGACTTACAATCCGTTTAAATATCAAAAGTTACATGCTGTTTGCTACAAAATCAGAACGATTGAAGGAGTTAGATCTTACTTTCAGTGGAGTGTGAAAGAAGAGAAAATGATAGAATCAGTTATCATTGAACTGTGCGTACTAGTTACATTACTTTCTCACATTCACGTAGTCAAAACCAAAGACGTTTGCCTAATTGCGTTACAAATAATTTGGGTATCCTAAACTACTTATCGGTAATCATCAAAGAGTATTTTTCCCTGATAAATATCAATTTGTTCGGACACTTTGTTAGAAACTATTTCCATTGTTATTCAAATTTACGGTGACGAGTGGTGAACCTACTGTCTACTATTTTTCTAAATGGATGTTTCTTCCACAAACTCACGTTGTTGCAAACATATCTGGACAGAATTTTGCAAACCTTGAATTCACCGAATGTTTTTATTAACAGCTGAAACATTGTGCTGGAAAGAATGATGGAATTATGGAACTGTTCAATAGTGAAATAAATCGATTAAAAGACAGTAAACTGTTACTTTGAGATTCTAACATCACATTTTGCTATATGTGGCTGCGATCAATCGGTTAACTATTTCACAACTATTCCTGCTTTCACTATATAATACCCTTTTCCAGAAAAAAGTTACCTTAATTACGGAAACGATGCATCGTTATTGTATTTATGTCACACTGAACTCGTCTTTTGGCATAGAACAAATCTATAGTAATTTGGGAACAATGTTAAAACACATGATATAAACATTACTTCGCCGATGCTAATTTGCCATGTATTGAACCCCAGAATTTCCGGGTTAGTTAATATGCTAAGCCGGTCGGAAGGTGTGAATCACGTTGACACCCTCGCGAGTGCAGTCAGTCAAAACAGTCATTCAAAAATAGAGTCAGAATCTTACACCGTGACGTTGTACCATTGTATATGCTGATTATACACGTCTAGGTACACACGGTCAAGTGCCAATGAACTCTTGCATTGCAGGGCCAAAACCAGTATCTATCTTTTCACTGTTACATTACCTCCACCAAGTAAGAGACTGTGATTAACCCATTGAGGTAAGGGTCAGCCAAAGTCCATGTATTCAGTGATAGGGGTGAGCATATCATGGACCACATAACCATAACGATGGCCAGAAAATTCATCGTCAATAATCCCCTCATTACCTAATACTGTAGGCAAACTAACTTCATTTACACTTCGCTAAGAAATACATAGAGGTGGCGCTTTTCGCAACTGACTAACGGTCGTCAATGGGTGTAGATGTTCGCATCGGTGAAGTTGTATTGAACACAGTCTCAGTATATCTGCCTGTCATCAATTTAGCAGTTTTGGTCTAACTCAGGAACCGGGAGGGATTCGGTTACATCTTTAGTATATTTATTATCATTAACGTTGGGAATGGTGAAATAAAATTGTAGTACTGTATCACATATTGACCCTTTGACAACCGCCACATAATTACCTTATTTATCTCTTTTGCTGTTACGCCAGTATCAAGTAATAGTTTCCCGATCTCGGCGCTATTTTTCCTGACTGCAGCACGTAAGGCCTGTGTGATGTTAATGAAAATACTTTATGAATTAAAACATTAAAAGGTAACTTTAATATGTCCAACTCGAGATCTACATTGAATACATCAATACTCAACATATGATGAATTCATTTTAGAAGAAAACGTATAAAAGAGAGCAATTCTCTAAAAAAACCTGAAATCTAATATTATTTTGATAGTTATTTAGAGCTTTAAAGGCACTATGCCACAGCTCTAACAGGACGGAATTTCAGGTCTTTGAAATGCTTATCAAATTCACTTACCATCCTGAAGAAAATTCCCAATGTCACATTGCCTGAAAGACAGCGCCATTTCTATCAATAAGCACGGAATCAGGAGTGACAGACTGTGCTTAATTTCCGCAATTGGAAAAATATGCAGAAACTGAATAGAAGTGCGAGATAGACACTTCGCCTAGAAGATTATGTTAACGTGACTTTGTGCATACGTGCTGCAATACCTTATGTACACAAAATTGCGCAGGACCAAAGGAAAGCTAACAGGAAAGCTCTTACACGTGTCATAGATAGTTTATCGTAATGGGGCATGCTCTTGTTAATAAAGGACTAACACCAAGAATAGGGAATCGGCGATAGAATGACACGCTTACCACTGTTGATAAATTGGAGATGCAAAAATAACCATTACAAAAAGTTGCACTTTAAAAAGTACGATACAAATTCTGGTTAACAATATTTCATGAAAAGAACATGTGTGATATCATCTGATTTCAAACTATGGATACAAAGAATTCGATTGGCGAGAGAAAATAATTATTCTTTTTACAGATCAGCAATTTTATTGTCACTGATTCTCGTTAGCTTCAGTTACAATGCTCATACATATAAATTTATCATAAACACGGCACGAAAGAAAAACATTCTTAACAAGAACATACTGATTCAGCCATATTTCTCACCTTTGGAATGTGCTTCCTTTTTATGCCGAGATCAAGGGCAACCTTAGCGATTCCAGCACGACCATGTACGATAGCACTCACTAGCAGCTGTAAAAATAGAAATGCATTAGGTGCATAAAGACAACTTGTGACAAATAAATTCATAAATGTCTGACATTTCATTTGTTCTTGCTTGTCTGTCTATTTAGAGTGGCCAAAGATCTAAAGAATGGTTCACCAAATACTGGTTCAGAATTAGCGTCAAATATTCCGTTTAGCTCATTTCAAGAATAGTTTCCTTAATTACCGGAAAATTTTATTCAGTTTTTATAGATCGGCAGCTGGATAAGCATCGTCTTGGAAACCAAGTGATTAAGTTTTTTTTTTCAAAAAGAAAATTTATGTCCCGAACAAGTAACTCAGGGATGCCTTACTGTGTTCAGTTTGATGTTAGGTTTCATTCGGATGTGCTCGTTCAGATCTGTTCAAAGTATAATTTCAGAAATAGGAAAAGTCTGCGCTGTAGATTGTTACAGCAACCTGTTATCATTATCATTATTGATGAAATAGCCAAAACCGTAAGTATAGTTGTTCTGAAAAAGTTCACTCTGGTGAATGTATGTGAATCGCGTATTGAGTTTGAACAGAAGCATAAAATATTGAAAATTTGATTTTTCGACGTTTTTAAGAAAACTGATGCCCTTGATATAACCTAGATACTGTACAGCATTCCTTACATCTTCTATTTTCTGGCACAGGGGCTAAAAAAATGGTGACGATGTTTATCACCGCGGACAGTGCTGAATCTAAAACGCGGCCTCGCGTCATAGACGCAAAATGTATTCAAAAGATGTGTAAAGAAATTGTCGAGGTGGCCTGAATGGCGCTCATAAAAAGCGTGAAGGTATAAAAGTTATAGTGACATAATATCACGCACAAATATCGTTTTTAGATTGTTTTTAAGTCACAAAGGAAATAAAAATGTAAAATATATTTGCAAGCAGCAATGTCGGACCCAAGCAATCTAAGTGTTTAAAAACTTCCAATATCATAATAGAGGTCAAAAGTCAATCTAGTCATGTGACATTTTTGCAGAAAACTTTGCTTCAATAATCATACCTCTCCACCAAAAATCAGATCGCTAGCTCGATGGCCTACCCTTGAATTAGATATGCACATAATTAATGGATAAAGGATGTGACGCAATAAGGTGCTTCATCACACTAAGTGTGAAGGCTGTAGCACTTATAGTTACTGATTAATAGGCATATTGGTTAAATCGGGGTGAAAGGTCATTCTTGTCACATGACATTTTGCTGGAAAACTTTTCCATACAATCCCTGTACAGAAAATCAAAACTTCATTGGTGGGCCAAGAATAAGCTATTTGCATGATGAATGAGGCAAAGGATGATTGGCCACTTGGTGCTTCATCCAACCAAATATGAAGGATTTAGCGCTTTAAGTTATTGATTTATAGGCATATATGTTAAATCGAGGTCAAAGGTCAGTGTGGCCATGTGACATTTTGGTACAAAACTTTGCTTCCATACCCTTCCCTTTGTACAAAACATCAAACCTCTTGCTCTATTTGAAAGCAAGGAATTAGATATGTGCAAAATTCATAAGGTACAGGATGTTGCTTCATAAGGTCCCTATCCAACATGCAGGATATAGCACTTGTGGAAGCTAATTTGTAGGCTTTTTTTGAAATCAAGGTCAGAGATCATTCTGGTCACGCGAAATTTCGTCAAAAATAATTTGCTCCAAATACCTATCCCTATGTACTCAAAATCAGACCGCTAACTCTATTAGCGAATTCAGAATTAGATATGTGCATAATTAATAAGGTACAGGAAGGGGCATTTTAAGTTCCCCATCCTAACAAATATGAAGGGTGTAGCACGAGTAGTTACTGATTTATAGGCCTATTTTGTAAGTTTAATGCTGTCACGTCTTAAAACAGGTCTGGAAAGAGGGATAGACGACGGAGCACTATCCACGAGTGCGCCGCCACCTAATGAAACAAAACAAGGAGTGAAAATTTCAGATAGATTACCAATATTAACTTTGTGTTGAAGTATTTATGCTTTAATAAATAAATGTTTAGCCTTATATACAGGGGTTTATGAACTCAAATTGCTCATACCAATAGTGGTAGCTCTTCTTTCTCATTCAGCGATTCCTCCCAGTTGAATGATCTGAATGAAGTAGTTGAAGAACTCTCATCAGTATCCACATTACAGTCGTTCGAATCCACTGCATGTTCTGGCCCTACTGCATCCTTGTCTTGTTTTGGATCTGAATTATGAGGACGTAAATCACTTTTATCATAAAGACTTGCTCAATGTGACCACCCTTGCTACTTCTCTGATATGGCGATATTGTGTGATGATACATGCCCATAAAGCCCCATTCTGTTGAAGTTTCCCGTAAATACTAGCCTTGATATTTTACGGAAAAGTCGAGATAGGCACGATAACAGTCATCAGTTTTGGAGTGTTCCCGAACTACAGTTTTACATTTGCAATTTGATAGCAAATAAAGTAACCAAACAAAAAGGCCGTCGCTTTCCGACTAAGATGCAATGTTGCAGACAAAAAAATGAAGGGCTTTGAGGCACAAGGATACTACGGGTAGCTAGATACGGGAATATTTTGAATCTTGTAAAGTTATCCCGTGATTATTTCATTAAAGTTCTTGTAATCTTTCAGACAAGCTCAAGCAAGCATTGCACCGTTAACACGGCACGGTCTTCCTCCCAACCGCGACACCTGTTGACATGTCTACTGTAGACATGTTCGCCTCTTTCCGATCCTAACGACGGTTGAGTGCGATCGAAATCGGAAAAGATTAAATGGCAGAGGAAATGTTTTTCGGTGACGATTGTAATAACATATCGCATTATAAACAAAATTTCTTCTGCGAATAGTTTTGAGACCCAGTATCTAATCTTATGGTGTTCATTGAGGTATGAAGGATTTCTCGTGCGTGGTGTTTACTTCTACGAAAATCAGGTCGTAGGCATATAGTTTAGCCTATGAATGAATCCTGTTTACACATTGTAGTATCTTTGCGCAAGGCAGAATAAAAGTTAAGCTTCAAAATTTCAATTATTTCCTATCATTTGAAAAATTCCAGGCATGGCATATGATAAATTGCCTATTACGAAATATCACCGGCTCCTTGCGTTATATCAGCATGCGCATAATTTGTACTTCGTCTTCATCTCGTGTCTGACGGAACGCAAATGACACTCATGCCGATACGACAAAGGAACAGGCGATATTTAAGCACTAAACCACACCCACGAGATTTTGTCCGGTTCACGACATATATTCACGAGCGATAGCGAGTGCATACATCCATTCACTCATTCAATATCTTAATTATGATATCGCGTACTTATTTAAACCTGGGAAACTAATGATGCAATATTTATCAAACCATTTACTTTTCCGAAAGTGATGGTCGGACATTTTTCGGTGTTTTTGCCTAGAAATTCCTTGCAATATATTTATTCAGAATGTCCTTTTACTTTTCTAATTCATATGTTAACCTTCTTTATTTTTAAAGATTTTATTGTTCAACAATAACAACCCCATAATTAGAGTTCAACGATTGTTTAGTTGCGTTAGTGTTTTATGTCGTCGTCCATTGTGCTGATCCTGACGGATTCAAGCAATTTGCAAGGTTCTTTCCCTTGAAAATCAATTGAATTTTTGTGTTTACTTCATTCTTATTATCGTAAATTAATTTCATGCTTTGACGATTGAAATCTTGCATTGATTCCAAATGAAGATTTTAGTCATTGTAATATTAGCTTTAAATGGCTTCATATAAATCAAATGCTACAAAACTTTGATTTACATACCTTTATTGGCTTCGTCTATTGTAGTCCATTTGTCTGCGGAAGACCTTTCTTCTAATGTCACCTCTTTCATGTTTGATTCCTTAACTTCATTTTTGTCTGAATCTGAATACTGTTCACTTGGCGATTCCCGCTGATGAACCTTTGTGCTAGGTAAACTGGTCGAGGAGTCTAAATGGTCGCCCGATCCTGATTTAGTTGTGGAGCCACCATTATCAATTTCTATACTGTTACATGGTGCAATCTTTGATTTCTTTAACTTTTGTCTCAAATTTTTGATTTCTTCTTTCAGAGCGCTATTTTGCTCTTTCAATTTACTGTTTGCATTTTTCGCGGTTTTTAAAGCATTTGACAAAGTATCCTGATCTTTCTCAGGCATGTGGTAAATGTTACTCCGTTGGCAAATTTCTTTTAACCTGTTTTCCAAGATGAAAGTCTCAAGTTTTTGCCGCTCCAGTTTCTCACAGGTGAGGGAATATGCATCAAGTAAACGGTGAACAACGGGGATATACTCACTATCAGGTTTCAACTTTTTCAAGACATCAACGTCTAAATAATCCGGAAAGTTTTTCCTTTGGAGTAAAATAGGTCGCCATGATGCAGTCTTCTTGTCCTCTGATCCAAAGTCGGCAGTTTTTGCAACTCGTACGTGTGCTGAAGGAAATGTCACCAGAGTGTCAGCTTACTTAGAAACTTTAGTGTAACATTCAAAAATTCCTAAAGCAATGTTGTACGTGACGTTACTAAAATATAGTAAGTTTACCATCAAACTATTTTTGCTAAATGAATTCTTCATCTAGTATAATTTGTTTCTTACCAAATGGCGTGACCTCTACTCTGGTAGGCTTGGTTTCTGAATCTGCAACCTTCGCGCAGTCCTCTTGATGAATTTCACATACAGGTCCTTTCTGATTGACGGGAAGTGCATTATATTTTATTTAGAAGAACAAAAGTCAAATAATATTCATATGATCACATTAACATAGGGTATTATAGGCAATTGCACCTTTCCTAATACTGGCGAATGTTGCAATGTGGTAATTCCGGCATATGGAAACCTCATGGAACGGTAAACATTTTAGCTAAAGTATGTGTAAGCGTGAGCTAATGTCACATCGATGTCTGTTTGCGAGTGTCTGTGTGTGTCTGTGGCGCGATATCTCAAGAACGACTTATCGGTTCAATATCAAATTTGGTACATGGATCCTGTTTGAGAATGCTTGAACTGGTTAGTTTTTGGTGGGTGTGACTTGCATATTTAATGCTCCTTTGCCTAATTGATGATTTTTGAAAAAACAGACATACAATGAGAACGCTTGCACAGACTTGGATGGGATTTGCTACAAATGTGGATCACACAAGGATTCATCCGCGAAGAAAGACATAGAGGTGTGACATTAAATTAAAGTTAATTGCTAATTTGCGTATTGGATTAACTTTCCTAATTAGGGATATAAATCTTAATTGACTCAATCAAAATTGACGGAAGTTGGTATATATATTTAAGATACAATGATTTAACATTACTGAAAGTCATTAAGCATTTTTACTTCAGCCAATTCCTAATTTGTATATTTAATAAACTTCCCTGATTAGGGATATATATCTTGATTCACTTGACCAAAGATGTCGAAACTTGCTTTACATATTGAAGATACTATGATACAACATTATTGAAAGTCATTAAACATTTTTATTTCAGCCAATTCCTAATTTGCATATTAAACGAACTTTTATCATTAGGATATGTATCTAGATTGACACGACCAAAATTGACGATACTTGCAATAAACATTACAGATATTAAGTTAAAACCTTATTGAAAGTCATGATAAAAACTGGTGAAACTTGTTCTGTCCATTAGAGAAACTATAATGACCAAAAGTCGGTTTAGATTTTTTAGAACATCTAATTACTATTTTTCGTATTCAACGAACTTTCCTAATTAGAGATATATATCTGAATTGGCTAAATCAAAGTTGACAAATGTGCTGTGTACATTGAAGATACTACGCTATAACATTATTGAAGTCATTTAGCATTTTTACTTTAGCTAATTACTTATTTGAGTGTTTAACGAACTTTCCTAATTGGGGACGTGTATCTGGATTGACTTGACCAAAGTTGAGGATATTTTCTATTTGTATAGTAGATAATATAACCAAAAGTCAGTTTTGATTGTGTAAAACATCTTATTACTAATTTGTATATGTAACGAACGTCTCTAATCAGGGAAACATCTTGATTTGCTTCATCTAAGTAAATGAAATCTGCTGTGTACATAGCAGAAATATGATAAAATATTAATTAAAGTTGTTTAGCATTTTTACATCAGAAAGTTACTAATTTGCATATTTAACTTACTTTTCCAATAGGGATATAAGATCGGAAGGACTTTTATGAAACTTGCTATTTGTATTGATGATACAATTATCTTGTATAAGCGAAAGATATTTTTCATTTTCATGTCAGCTTATTTATAATTCGCATATCTACTGAGCTTTCACAGTTTGGCATATATAGCTTGAAGGACTTTACCAAATGCAATTGCACTTGCTATTTAAAGTGGTGATACAATGACAGCAGTCAAAGAAATGTAGTATTTATATTTCAGCTGATTACATATTTATATACTTCATGACCTTTAGAATTAATCTGTGGTGAATAATGTTCATGATGTTAATCATAACACTTTCAATGAAGCCGCAAACATATCGCAAAAGTTTAAATTCACAGACAACTGCAATATATGCTGAAACACATGAGCATTTTCAGTTCATATCTGGCTGAAGAATGCAACGGGGAATAAAGCATTATTTTAAGGAAAAGTCTTCCAAACTGTTAACATCCTCGTGAACTGCTTAAATGCTTATCGTTCCATCTTAGGCTTGGCTGTTGAGTAACATGAGTACGCGGCTAAGGTATGTAACGTGCGTGAAATGGTTTGTCACCCTGTTATAAAATCTCAAAAAATTGATACCTCTATAATACGAAACAACCACCCTTATGTGTGCAACACAGCGCGACCAGTTTACATTATTCTTCAGTCTCGTTTTCGCAGTTTGATTTGTCAAAAACGTCTCATTTGCCGACATTGACGATTGCTAATCATTAAAAGACCCTCTGTACATGTATTTAGTGTAATTATCTGTTGACTTGTGATTGACCTGACTTATTCTATTCAATTTAATTATCGAAGAGTTTCTGAGAGCATTCTACTAAATAGATAGTGTAATGACATAAACACCCCAGAATTTATTGTGGGGCATATTCTTCTGAACGACCACTGCAAAAGATCTGCCCTGTCTGGAGGTGTTTGGGTTTACTTTTCCAAAAAAATTAAGTATGTGAAAATATATAATACCTTTCGATATAAATAGTTCCAATGTCCGATATTGAACCTCACTATGAGTTAGCAGACGTGTCAGCATGGTTTATTACTAATACAGTATAACAGCATACTGAAATACATGTGTGCAAAAATTGCAAGAGGATCGTTTCGGAACGAATTCAAAGCCATGCAACCAGTAGTGTTTTAAGAATTTAAAAAGAATATAAATCTGACCATAACCAGAGTTCGAGAAACCTAACCAGAAGCTGATAGATTTTTCAGCAAGAGCATGGGCCTGTGGTCGCGGAGCTTAAGAAATTGACAATTAATAAATGTTTGCTGTCCATTAAACTTCCATATAAATTTTACATTTGTCACGTGGTATAATAATTAAGATTAAAATATATACTAGTCTTGTAGTTCTAGTCGGTTGTAAGTTGCCTTACTGCAAAAATACATAGTTGTAAAAGCCATATATATCTTGCAAAATACTTACCAGTGGATCCTGGACAAGTTGATGGCTTTCATTCACATCTGTGGCCATATCTGAAAATGACAATCCTGTCTATGACACTAGCCAATTTAAAAGGATAGTCGATGCATTGAAGAGTATTAAAACACAACCTGTACAAATTAACATCGTGGGCATATACAATTACCCGATTAAGTAACAACGCATCTATTCGAATGCACGATATGTTGAAGATTAAGTACTGAAAGCGTTATTGATTCATAAATTGCTGGAACTTAATAACCTCATACCTGCTTCATTCCTTTGGGTTATTTCTAGTCTGCATTTAATATACTCCCATGTTTCAATGACTGTCTCCACGCAGATATTATTGGCTTGGTAGTCTTGCAGGGCTTTGCTGTTTTTGATATCTTTCTCAAAAAGTGCATTGACAATGTCCGCTTTATAATCAGCCCATAGTCTTTCCAGTGTCTCCAACACACGACATTCAACGGTAAGAATAAAACACCCGGAAGTATGTCTCTTCACAGTTAAACCTCTGTTTTTAAAGTACTGTTCGATGTTCAGCATGTCAGACAACGGCATTATTCCATAAAGCTGAATATCAGTGCGATTAGTACTTGCCCTTCACTGTTTTTTTCTACTTTCATTGCTGTGACTTTCATGTCCACGTCTCCTATGGAAATGAAATGAAATGAAATGAATAAATTTACATACATTATTTTGCACATTTCTGAGCTGATGCTGTTCGTTTCAAACATCAGGTCCTTTTTTTGCTAAGACACTATGATCAGTAACTAAGGCGCCGTAAAATAAGGTCTTTGTTTCCCGTCCGCGTGCGGGTAGGTTTTTGGCCGAATCTGAAAAACAAACCTACATCGTCTGCTCGAAAATACGGCACATTGTTCCCTTCCATTGTCCGCAATGACACATTTAGACAGCCATCACACAGATGTCATAAAACGCAGATGTTGTACGATTGTTCCACTACAAATCAGACTACCTATCGTATTATCGTAAAAGGGTATATCAGTCGCTATACGTAAAGTGTACATCTGCACCTCCTCACTGTACAATAAATTACCCACAGTCCTGTTTGATTTGTACCAACGACGTTAGTTTTCTTATAACTTTTTCAATTCTGCATAAAAGCAATAATGTGAACTCTCAAGATAATTGATTAACTATATTTATCAAAAGTACGTTAAAATATTGTGGTATAAATTTCAAAGAAACCGTTAAATACCAGTAAAAGTCACATTTTGCAGTTACTACAAATGTCACAGTTTGGGAAGCAAGTTATGACCAACTGAAGGGGTCATTCTCTTAAAAAAAGTTAGCGTGTAAATTTCTTTTGTCTTTTCTATTTGGAATAAATCAATATCCTTTTGTTTCATAAAACAGGTGCAACTTGTGTCTCTACTTTCCATCACTTTATTCTGCGTGGCTGAGGACACAATCACACACAATTTTCATAATCCTTTAAAATGGGAATTGAGAAAAAAGGTGTCCGTAAAAGTACGTTTTCAGAATATTTACAAGTAGTCCAGGAATTTGTCTACACATGGGAGACATGGTAGACCTCACAGGGGAATCTACGTTGGTACAAATCATGATGTATTATGGGAAATCTCTAGTACTGTGCTCCTGTTGTCGCGGACTGGTGTACCGTACGATCGATCGGCCGTTTCAAAAGTTGATTTCCCTCTCAAAGTTTTCATTTCGGCGAAAGGGCGTGAAATTGTTTTGGACGGATCGAAAACAATTCTTGACTGGTTTTGCTTCAAATAAGGAATGAAATTGAATTTCAATAAGCTTTTCCGCGATTCCTCGATCCGCGATTGATCACGATGTTGGATCTGCACCGGGGCAAGCAGGTACCGTGAATGTTAAATGCTCCGAATAGTACGTACGTTGTTGAAGTTGCTCTCACTTTGAACACTCTACCAAACGATGTGGTCATTTTATAAGTCCAGATTAGAATTCAGTTTTTAAAAATAGCAACTGCCATTCGGCATTGGCTGTCTCGACAAGCAGAATATTTTGCATTTCAGTATGCAATAGCGCTGATCACTCACATTTTTTCTGTCATTAATATGCAATTTAAACTAAATGTCTATTTTTTCCGCAAGAACGATGAAAATAAAACCTGCTAATGTTACAATTCAAACTGAAAGTCACACCAATGCATATGAATTTATGACCCAGATTCAAGCTGCACCAACAACCGCGCGTGCAACAGCAAATTTTGTCCGAATTTCAGGCAGCGGCGCCCAATGTCGCGCGCGTGCAGCTATTTTTAGTAACAAATAGGACATCACGATCAGCGCTTGGTAATAGGTTTAAAAAAAGTAGTTGATACACAGAATTCAGAATTCAGGATAAATACCCAAAAATTACAGATAATGGAGCATTTAACTCAATAGGAACAGTGCTCAGGACTAGTATTATATGACACTTGGGATACTTAAAAAGAGAATTTGCACTAAGGGCTGTTATGATTTGTTCAGCTACCCACACTTTTAACTAAAAAATGTAATTGTATAAAAAAGACAGTAGTTTCAAATTTTACAAGATGTTCAGCATTTGTTTTCTGAGTGCCAACTACATACTTTGTTATACTCAGTAACTTTTTCAGTTTAATATTTGAAAATTTCAGGTTACCGTTTTGAAAGAACATTTTTGTTCTACCCCAACATTTTGCAATTCATGGTGTACATGTTGTCAAAACAACTATTACCATTCGTTTTTTTCAGTGTTGTTTATCTCGTTACAAAAATTGGCCTGCTTTTATTTATGGGCTCGTCTTGGCTTGCTGAGAGGTACTGGGAATCTTCAAATGACAACATGAGACGTTCATCAGAGTTCGTTGGTACTACAAATACTTTATTTCTCGGTAGACGAACTTGACAGGTGCCATCGCCCAAGATACGCTTCTCTGTCTAAACGCCTTTTCTCTTTGGTCGTTCTGTCGTCCTCCTGCCCTGTCTGTTGTATTTTTCTCTCTTGTCTCTCAGTTTGTATCCCTTTCTCGTATTATTTTAGAATGGGATTTTAAACGTTATCTTTAAGGCATGGCTTTGATCATACGTGAGATATGAATAAACGATAACATTATACGTCCAATAGTAAAGACCAATGCAGGTCTCGATCATAAATGTACATGTCTCAATTAATATTCAAATGTCACTGTGACATGTTGCAAATCCATCACGGGCAATTCTCTTGTTCCTTCATTAAGTGTTGAGTACCTTCATCATTCTAAATATAATTGAAATAAATTCTTGTTTTCGTCCAAACTTCGTAAACATTCTCGCAATGTGTAATTAGCATCTTTTTTTGCATTTGTCGCAAATATGCTTTGTATTCATAATTGAGAGTGTTATTTTAATTAATAATTTTGCTTGCGCCAATGACCATCTAGTGCATAGATCTACGTCAGACACAAACTATCTTCCAACACAACCAGTTGATTACTATCCCACTGTACGGTGTTTACTGCCATTGTTTATAGAATTATTGTTCAGACTCACAGTCACCTGACTATAAGTATGATTGTTGTACTAAACATGTATAACTTGTGTTTCCAAGCATTGCTTTCAACGTGGTTATTGTGGAGCACAAGAAACATCGTATTTTAAATGTAATGGTCGAGTTTTTTGTACTTGTGACCAATGGAAAATCCAAGTTTATGCGATTGATCTATGTTGTGTTTCTCTGTGTTTGTTTTTTTGCTGGCTGGCAGGTAGGTTTTTCAAAAATCCAAGGACGGCAAAAAAAGAATTTACTTTACATGGCCTAATTGAAAATTGTGCATTACACATTTTACTGCATTAAGCAACTGAGACTTATTTGAGGACACAAAATAGAAAATATTGACATTTATTTTTATTGGTTTTGAAATTTTCAATGTTTTTATTGAATATCATATGTACAATCTTTATTATCTTTCAACTATAGAAAGTTTCCACATCTACAATTTTATACCTTGCCATTCCTAACATTCAAACAGTCTTCACCATAGGCTACCACACCTCTTTGTCAGATGGATAAATTTGTAAAAGATACCTCAGATAAAATATCAGTTTTAATGATGTTAACTTTGGGACATACTGTAGTAGTGATCGGTTGTTTTGGCGTATGAGTGCGAGATTAATAAACTTCTCAACTCACCGGCTTCACGAGTGGTCTTGATCTCACCTTGAGCAACAGGTACATTTTCACTTTCTGGTTGAATTTCACTATTCGAAAAGTGTTCACCATCCCTTTCTAGTGGAGAGAAGAAACACTGTTTTAAATTTCTGAAAGGTAATTCTACAATCTTTGTAAACAGGCATGGAAAATAATGTAACTTATATGATGTACATAAATAATTAGAAAATCGATTAAGGCGGTATGCACCTCGGATTCAAAGACTAATTATGTTAGCTCAAACTTTCCTCGGAAAAACTTTAAAACATTTATACAAATTAAGAATAAAATTTTGGGGTAGCCCTGAAAAAGAAATTTAAAATGGAAACAAATTACCTTCTATCCCTGTGTTAGCTCCATGGGAAAAACTTACATTTTCAGTTTTCACAAAAAAATCGACCGTGACTACTTAATCTAATAACCTCAGATGAGCCTACACAAGATCAGAAAGGTATTGCAAAAAATTGAGAGCCTGAATGACACGTTCTTTCAAAAGTTTGCAACAATGGCAAACAGACAAAGTACTGTGAATGAAGAACAATTAAGATGATTTACCTCTCTCCTTCTGCAGTTTTTCCTCTTCGCTGCTTTTAGAGGCTTGTGAGTGGAACCATTCTATAAGTTTTGTATGTGATTCTGCCATAATGCCTTCCGACGCACAATTCCGAATGGCGTTCTTTAAATTCTGCATGCTTTCAAAAAAGCCCGAGTAATTATGAAGAATCTTCTGCATTTTTTTAACCCACTTATCGCTTTCCCTATCTATATCATCGTATGTGCATGTTTCTGCATCATCAACTATAAAAGGATCGGCCAGTCCTGGAAAGGTTTTCTTCAGAAACATGGCCAGGCCGGAATTTCTACTAAGAAGGACTGGTACACCGATGGTACATGCTAGTAGACCCACGATACCAAAAGAATCCCGATAATTACAAGCTCCGAGAACTGCAAGATCAGTTTGTTGCAATTCCTCGAACAGTTCATTCAAACTACAAATGGGAGATGTATTGATACTCAAATTTGCAGGTTTGCAAGCCTTTTTGTAGAGTCGTTTTTCGTAACTGTTGCATAAGTTCTCCTGAATTCCTCTAACGTTCCACGATGGCTCATTGATCGCACGACCCTCGAAACCTTCCGAGACTTTTCCAATGGCACGTGCTATGATATCAAATTGTTCAAAGTCCTCCTCGTCAATGGCGTTTGCTGCATGTAGGGTTTGAAATGAGAGAATGTAAATCCCATGTTCAACGCTTGGCTCTTTGACACCATATGTTACAAATGTTGTATCAACATATGGCAGATAGCACAAATGCTCTTTGTTCTTAAAAATGCGGAATTTGTTGTGATAATGGCTCCACACTTTTGGACCAATTGACACAACAATATCCGACATCTTCGCATTTTCAATCGACAGTCTTTGTCTTTCTATTTGATCGGATTTTGGTAAATCGTACAGCTTTTCAGGAATGTCATATTTTAACGATATTAGTTTTGCATTTTGAAATAGTTGTCGTTGAATACTTCTGGCAGCATGCATTGTTCCATCTTGGCAATCATGTCCAAGTATGAAATAAACGTTTTTCAACTGCTGCAAATATGCAAAGAAACTTTCATGAAAGAGCAGCCAATCGCGAGAAGGTGTTTTGTTTTGAAGCTCTGGTTTATGCTGTGGGAGAAGTAAATGAACACCGTTGCATTTTGCATCTTTTTTCTCTTCCTCTGTTGCTGATAATACAGTACAATGCACGTTAATGCCTCTCTCTCTTAACCAGCATGCCATCTCCTTCTGGACCACGGAGACTGTGAAATCACATTTATCAAGCCACCATTCTGTACCAACCATCAGTGCGCTTGGTAAATCTGTAGATATTTGTAAGAGATCAAATACTCAGATTATGCTCATGAAGTCACACACTAATAACCTGCTATTATACAGACACACAGACACACAGACATATATATATATATATATATATATATATATATATATATATATATATATATATATATATATATATATATATATATATCGAAGTATACAGATGTCCTCGTGGGAAATTACAGTGCTCGGTGCTAAGCAGAGCGTTATAAATAAACAAATTACTTCAAGTACAAAGTAATGAAATCTATTACTTAAGTTTCATGCATCCTGCAATCTTCAGATGGAAATGAAAGGATTACTAGCTTGACACTCTTACATATATTATTGGAACGAACCATTCTATTTGTAGGTGGTGTTAAAATTTGATAAATAATATTTGTTTGGTGGCGACATTTTGAAACCAACTCAGAGCGTTTGTTTAACAATGTAGATTTGTCAGCATTGATAATGTGCAGCTTTTCTGATATACAAAGATTACATCGCACGCTTGTGTTAGTGTAGCTCGATGCTTTGTCAATGATTGACCACGAAATGTCAAAGACTTGGTCCTTGCTCCTTAAGTTCCATACAAACTTTGACAACTCGGTATTGTTTTTGTATCTGTCGTTACGGAACGATTGCATGTGGTTAGTGTAGCGCGTCTTGAAGGTGTTATCAGTGAGACGGATGTAAGGGAACGAGCACAATTAACGTCAGGGGGGCGGAAGAGAAAACATGTGGTGCATATATGCATATATTTTTTACAGCCCCCCCCCCTAACACCAGCAAAAATTTTAGTTCCCCCCCCCATCACCGGCAACAAAATTTTTGTGGCCCCCCCCCGCCCAAAAAGAAAGATTACATCGGTACAAAGTTGTACACATATATATAATCCTTATAAATTTTAATATATGCTTTAGTGAGAACAACATTCTTGCATTCTTGAAATAATAAACAAATAAATGTATAAATAATAAACAAACAAAATAACATATGTTCAAGCTTTACTACTTGTAACACCTACAGCTAGCTTATAGAACAGGAATGCCTGTCAATACCATGTGAAATTAGCATTCACATGGCTAGTTGGCATGGCTAAATGCATGTGCATAGGGAATAGGCAGTTAGGCAGTCCACATTCATTTCAGAAGGACGTAGGTAACATGTGTATAGGCCGAAATATTTAAATGACCTAGCCATTCACATACATGTGAACGAATGGTTATTTTGAACCATTCACATGTATGTGAACGAATGGTTATTTTGAATGCACATATGAATAACAGGGTCATCCTAGCAGAAAGAGAGCATCATGAAAAGTACTGATTTGACACCGGATTTTACTTTTTTTGATGTTGCTGTTATGAAGTTGGTAAACATTGTTACATTTGCATGTTTGCAAGGTGTAAGCAAATATCAAATAAGTGACATCAAATTCCAGTGAAATTAAGTACTTTTTACACAGGCTCTTTTAGTGTATTATATGATACAATTGGTTGGAGATGTAATTTAACCATATTGGCCTTAAACTAAGACAGGCCAAACAGAGTTAAAAGCAACTCAGACTCACCTGAACACACCAAACGTTCAAAATAAAAAGCACAAAATATATCTGTAAGTCTGATGACCAATTTAATAAATTTTTGACTTCAACAAATTTCATAGACACAGTGAAAAGTGATTTAGTCAAAGATTAGTTTTTAAAAGAGTTCATTTAGCTCTGGTGAAGTCTCGTCTTTCATGTCCTATTTTGTTTTGAAATTTGACATTGACGTCATGATTATTCTTGCCGAATTTCTCTTGGGCCTTGGCTGACATGCACACTGAAATGAAACAGAAAGAAGAGAATGAACTTAGCAACATTTATTAAGACAACAAATTTACAATATAGTTTCAGAACATGTGTGTGATTTGTTACATACACATAGAGGAATGTTTTACATGCACCTTTGCGAGTGAAAAATTAACACATTGAAAGTGTAACATACCTAGAAATGTATTGGGCTTGTGTACGTTGTATTGACTTGACTAGTTGCCACAGCCACTAGTCCGATTAATTTATGTACATCTTTACAAAGTGAAGGCGTCACAATTCATAATTTGAATCAATACAAGAAAGTATGTTTATACATGAGGCAAACAAGTTATTGAACTCATTAAAAATTACAGCTGCTGTCTCTTGAAAATTAAGACGTATCACATTTCTAAATATATTTTGTCATTCAATACAAGGCTTCTTACCTGGCAATATCATATTAAAAATGGATTTTAAAATTAACCATGTAAAGAAGTAAAAAAATGCAAGTACGACCAGGTGGTACAAACAATCATAAGTTTACATAGCCATTTTCATCCTACGATCTAGTTTTTTTTTAAATCCTTTCCTTTCGCTTAATTGTTTTGCATACCCCAGAAAATTGAAAGCGAGCGAGAAATTTGTCTGAAAATGCTTATTGAGCCAATTTTGCAATGTGAATAAAAACAGGCACAACTCATTATCTGATTGACTTCGAGTATGAGTGAGGCTCACATATCTGCACGATTGCCAGCAGTGCACAGTGAAGTCAATGCACTTGCCAACATTTTGTCCATAGTCTGAAGTCACACATACATACCGGTAGCAACGTGTTGATCTTTCCTTGAGGTAACAGGTATTCGGAATCAAAATTTCTACCTCATGAGCTTTATAAGAGTATTTTTAATGGTAACATTTAATTTTGAGGGGTGTACCGTCATTCTGAAGTTTTTGAACTGACGTTTCGCTGATAAATGTTAGACAAGGGGAAAATATACGAATCGGCAGCTATGAATTAAGAGAACGCTAATGGCAGTGTTTTTGCACTGAGTGAGACCATGGACGTAACTATTTTTGGTCCATGAGTGAGACCATCAGTTCAAGACGAAGCCCAAACTAAGCTTTGGCGTTGTTCAAGCCAGCTTTGTTTTGCGTTGATGGCCACACTGTACACCTCCCTCCGCCCTGTCCAGGTATACTTACAGATACGTACTTTCTTTTCACCCCTCAAGCTCAGGTTAAAAATGTCGGGCCATATACAAAACCAAGCTTCCCAGGGAAACATCAATGTGCAGAGAAAAGCCTCTCTATAAGGCATACTAATTTTGTAATTGCCTTTTATAAATATGCATTTCAAATACTTACCGGATCAATGGAAAATTATCGTCCACGGCGACTTGCTATCTCGGCCACTGCATCCAACACTGTCGCGGGGAAATACACTTTACCTTCATGCCCACCGAAACATACATAGACCTAACTCACTTACTGTTTTGACTAAAAATGTGTCGTCACTGGGGAAAGAAATGACTGAGAAATCAGCCATAATTCGTAAGATTCAGCTGAAGATCTGAACAGCCGTTACTTCAAAAAACTCTGCGAAATTTCATTTGAGAGAGGCAATGTGATATCCGATAACGATCGCGCGGGAACACAAAGCATTGGTCAAATTCGAAAGGTCAAGGGTCGTGATCGTCGCAAAATTTTAACATTTCAAGTACGCGTAAACTGTTCTTTTAGATTTTTCTAATAAGCAAAAATGACTTTATATGAAGAAATCAGTTAAAATACGGATCTCCAACATACTAAGTTAACCCCGTTGCAATTCTGATCAGCCTTGTTAAATTCCAGCGTACTCATTTACGGGACCCTTACGTCCATACCCTGTTGCGTCCCGTCCACTCTTACAAGTGGAAACACTTGTAACTCTTTCAAAAGTCACGACATCATACATCGTCAGAACCGTTAGTCCATCCGGCTCGATTTTTGAACGGTTTGGGGATGAACAGTACCTGTACTGCGTTTCCATTAAGTTTTATGTAAGTTGTAATCGCGAAAGTTTTACAATCAATGGCAGATGCAGAACCGTCGCAAGTGTGTTCGTCGTTGTGTGATGATCTGACCATGGAGGTAGCATGATCTGACATACATGTACATGACTGCATAGCCAGTTGCTGACGGACGTACGCGAAAACGTTGACCGTATGAGAAAAAATTATTGACAGATCCAACCATATTACGTCTGAAAATGTGAGTACCTTTCAATAGAATGCAGGTTCCGATCATATGGAATATTTAGCGGTGAACATGTGTTAATTATTTCACATTTTGAAAATAAAAATAAACGATGTTTAAAATTTGATCTGTGCTTATTTAATTTAGAGGCTGCTCACAGACGTTTGCAGCCATCTGCATTACTTCCCTATTGTCATATTCATTGGTTTATCCTGAAAATCCCTGGTCCCTTTTTTTGAATGGAGATGAATTAAACCAATTCTAACTATATTTAGGGGATAGTCTGTAACTTCATAGTTTTGGCATAAACTTTGTTCTTCGTACATCGACTACAGGTTTTTCTCTCTTTTCAAAATCATGTTAGCCAGTATTGCTAATGTTATTCTATTTTCTAAAACACGTTCAAATGTCCAGTGTTCACAACCTGTATTATGTACAGTCAGCATTGTTATTGTTGGTAAACACATTTTGGTCTGGACTAAACTTCAATTGAACACAATAACATTGAACTTTTATAATATACATGCACACAAAGTGTATGTTAGTTGTATTGATAATATCAACGAGCTAATTCAACTTAAATTTGTGAACCAATAAAGTAAGTGCAGTTGATACATAACAAAAATATTAACAAAGTCAAAAACTTACAGCTTTGTACTGTCACTTTAAAATGGCAAACAGTTGCTTCTGTATCCACTAAATATTAAAGTCTGAGAACAATTTGTCTGGTAACCAGTGCATGTGACCCATGTGGCATTTCTATAGTGCAAACATGAGTAATTTCACCTGAAAAACTTAACCCAAGTAAAAACAACTCTACACATGAGTGCCGCCTAATTTATTTAAATTAATTAGACAATAGGGATATGAAAACATGAGAATTGGCAACAAGTCAGTCCTTGGAGTTTATTAATGCATGTCTAAATATTTACTGCCATATGTGTAAGCTACCATTAAATCCATTGACAATCTTCCCTTCTATCATGAATTCAATAGGACTGCTAATGAATGGTTACTTCACATAGCTGAGCCTGATTTCACATGCATAGCTTGTGATGAATGTTCAAATTTTAACATGTGGCATGTGGCAGGTTGGACTGCTATGGACTGCCTATTTTTCCTCAAATAGCCATGCCACCTGTTCCACACAGTTATGTAGACTGGCTAATAGGCAGTTCAGTTTTGTAAGGGAATTGTGTTGTGCTATTTTAATCTCAAAGAATGATGAAATTACCAAATACCTTATAAACAATCTACAAGTTCATTCAGTGCTGTTATAACCAGTTTCAACCTAGCCTCTGTATCATTACCAACCATTATTATTGTTGACAAATGAAGTCAATTTTCAATAATAATATTGCTCATTTTACACATAACAACTGCATTGTGAGGTTTAACCCTTTCACCCCCAGTTCCCTGTATACAGGTCCAACTTTACCATAGAAAACAATGGATTTGGGACAAACCATGGTGGTGAAAGGGTTAAGACTTGGTATTTCATCATGCTACAAGAAGTTTAACAAGGAACTCCAGCTTCAACAAGGAACAAAAATGCTGAAAAATATTCTGTCTGTCATGGTGTAAAAAATTTTGTTGGCCCACCCCTTACCTTCCCTGGAATTTTCATGGCCCACCCCAAGAACACTCATTTTTTTTCGTGCCCCCCCCCCATTTTCTCTTCCGCCCCCCCTGCCGTTAATTGTGCTCGGTCCCTAAACCATGTCTGCGTTGTCCTGCGTTGATACTTTGGCCTTGTAAACCACGCCTTTGACTTGACAGTTACCCTTCAAGGGGCATGCCGACTTGACCCGGCAATTACAATCAGCTTGTTGATCCTTACGCTGATCTCCGGTGACTACCCTCTTATTATGCGATTTGATTATACTTGCCATATTCTCCATGCAGCTGTAACTCACTTTAATTGTGCTCCTGTTGAAGATCTTATGAAGTTTAGACCCCTTTGGAAAATGTTTGTCAACAAGTTAAAGAAATTTCTTGCCGATATTAGTTTCCACGTTCTTGCTGAAAGGGGGTTGAACCACGTGATATGACGTTTCCTGTTACTGTTTCTCCTCGCTGATTGGTTGGTATTGACATATTCAATTTGCTCAGTATATCGGCTTGTCTTTAGCGCCGTATTGTATTGACCTTTATATTTATCAAAGATGCCCTTATCACTGGATATTGATGAGATGCGTTTGCTTATTGCGTCAGGTATGTGTTTAATAATAGCTGGCGGGTGACTGCGAATGGACATTGTTTGGTCGTTTAGTTTACGATTTATGGACCTTAGCAGTGCTGTGGGCGCCGTATAACGCCGGGAACACACAGCATCGTACGCGGGGCTAGGTGGAACGTTGAACCTGGCGTGGCGATATCAAACCCGAAAGTTGCACCTTAACGTAAATTCAACAGTAGATATGTACCGTATGATCTTCGGAAAGCGACATAGAAGACAAAAAACACCAAATCATCCGACGAACAACAATAAATTTCCTTCATCACATAAAAAAGTCCGTAAATTCTCGTAGCGCTGCAGCGAAGACATCCGCTGTCAGCTATAACTGTTGCCTGAACTCTTCAGTGCAGCGCTGTATGGATGTATTACTATCGTAAGCTGACTCGGACAACAGAAAAGTTTTTCCGTCAAGTGACAAAATTTGGAGGTACCTACAGGCGAGATATGTGTCACTGCAAACATCAAAGTTTGTAAGACATAAACATTGACGGCCGGGATCGTGATTGACGAGTTGACTCCGGCGGAGACTGGTAGTGACGGTCCGTTGTGGCCACGCAATTAGATCTGGGTCACAGTGCAGTGTATGAGAGCCATCGAACTTTTCGGGCTCGCCAAGATCTCATGCTCGTGATATTTTGAAAGCCACGACACCTTCTCGAATAAGAACTATACTGTTTCGATCTTGTCGTTGCTTTTTCTTCATAAATGTATTTGAAATTATAACATGCCACATGCTCATTCCGTGTCGCGATTCGCCAGAATACATAGATACGTCTTGTCCCACTGAATCGACGAAAGTGACGTCAGAGGGTACTTTTTGAAAAACTATTTCTCTAGGGAAATAGTTTTGACCAAATTTGGAAAAGTGCCCGGTCACATGACCTTAGTTTCGTCTGCAGCTTTGCAGGAATGGCGGGTGACTAGAACGTGATGTGCGTCCGGGATGAGCGACGAGCCTCTCTACTAAAACAGATTTTCCAACATGCCAACAGTTTACAGCGTAGGAACTTGAACAGCTCATCGACGAAAAAGATCAAGTGCAACCAAGGATGTTGCTAGGTATGCTTAGAATATTTTTTGAAAGAAATTGGTACCACATACAACTGTAACCGCTGTGGAAACATCGCCAAGTAAACTTGTCAAAATGGATTGTTGCGGTGTTAAAAACCATAACATAATACAACATGAGCGTGTAGTGTGTTATAAAACACCTATAACCTGGTCTTTATTCGGGCTATAGCGCCCGTTATCGTGGCCGTGTGTTACCAGCAACACATCGCTAGACCCCTTGGCCTACGGCCTCGGGGAATAGCGATGTGTTTCTGGTAACACACGGCCCCTCGGGGTACTAAACGGGTGCTAGCCCTCATGAACAGGTAATAGGTGTTTAATATTCTAAATTACTCTGATTGTCGTACTATAGCTGTCAGGCGCTAGCACGATGAAGCCCTTCCCCCGCCCTCGCCAGCCGATGGCAGACTTCCTTTGGCGTCGAGACAGAGCGAGACAACGATTGACAAGTTTACGTGACCGAATCCGTGTCATGTCTGATTGGTTAAGATGGCATTCGGTATACAGTATTAAAATTTTAACTTGACAGGATTTATGAATGAAAGTACCCAGTCAATATTTGCATATCTCCAGGGCGATTTTACTCTTAAATGAAAGTAATCCCGGGAAATAAAACACAGATCGCGACAATATTTTTGCGATCCTCGACTATAATTTTGATCCATCCGCATCAAACGAAAATTAAGAAGACCGTTCATATGATAAATATATAATCCCATGGTATTTTCTCGGTTTGACGTCATCGTATCTCTTGTTTTCCGGCTAAAATAACATGATACAAATGCTAGGTCGAGGACTTGTGTAGAGGGGCATTTGTTCGACTTTAAAATCTTCTTTTCCCTGTATTGTTGGTGCTGAATTATATACGAAGCATGAGAAATACATATGCTTAATATTAGGTATAATTGCAATTGTTTTCATTCTCTTGTCATGTGCAATGCCAGTTCACAACTTAACGTCCTCTTTAGACACGTTCGTACCGTTGAACTATGATATTCGAACATAGACATTCTTAGAGGAATCTAAGGTTTATTTACAGATTACAAAATGCACCAAATCTGAGTTCTGCGTCGGGCCGAACCTGGTTCATATGGACCCACTGAGGTTTCTGATATACATGTACAAATTTGCATTAGTGATTCTCATTGCATACGAAGCTGCCATCAGCATACAGTGTTGTTCTATAAGAAACTTGAAATAAAGTAAAAAAAAATTGAATATTGATCAATGTACAGTGTGAATGTATCGCATCATAAGTGATTAGGTATATCTATGATCTTTCATATGACAACTTAAATGTACATATTTTAACCTGCACAAAGTGTCCACTCGAACGCTCCCACTGTGAAATAAACACTGCCACAGAATGTATTTTTAAGTATTTCGATTCATTTTTACTCACCATTTTGATCTATTTGATCACTCATGATTTTGTCCTTCTTGCTCTTTAGTCGATAACAACAAGTATGGTTGTTTTACGGCTACTGCAGAGCTCTTAAAAAAGACGTCGTGAACTTTGAATGGTGCACGAGACACTCAGAACAGCTGCGTTCTGTGTCACTATAAAGGCGTAAGTAAAGTCACATTGAGGACACAAAGTCTGTAACAGCAAAAAAACCAGCAGGGATAAAATAACTAACTAACTAACTAACTAAATAAATAAATAAATAAATAAATAACTAAATAGATAAATAAATTTCATACTTAGGTTTACAATTATCGCTAATGTACTTCTGGCATGGGCCTGAAACAATAGATATGAATCAGTGTACTGGTCTGTGTCAAAACTTTGGTAAAAACTCAACATTTTCGTGTTCAGTCTATGTAGCTACCACTGTAGGTGTTAATACTAACCGTGATGTTCTGTGTTAATTGCATCTAATGTCAGTGCATAATACAGTACTAATCACTGATGATGCGATACATTCACACTGTACATCGGAAACTATGAAATTTCGAGTAACCCCCTCCCGCCAAACCTGATGAATTTGAGTAACCCCCTCTCTAACACAGAAATTTTGACTGACCCCCATTTAGAAAAGTTAAATACGAAGACAGGTAATTGTAAATTTACAAAATATACAGCAATAGTAAAGACCTTTCATCCATATTCATATAAAGACCTTTCATATCCTGCTAGAGTATCATCGGTTATCTCATGACGGTTGAAAAAGGCGGAACCAACAAAATGAAATTCAGAGTCACAATATAATGTAGATATAACTAGTATCCAACCATCCAGTATTGTTTACTTTGGATGGGTATCATGACAGGGTTTTCACTAAGATATCTGGCAGAGCAGAATTTAAAAGTACACGGGAGAGAAGCTGAGGGGGAAAGAGTCATAGGAGGTGTACCCTCCTTTGCATGGAACAAATTGAGAAATTGCGTGTGCAATCATATGGTGCAGTCTGGTGCAATACGAGAGGTGTTTTTCAATTTTTGTCCTAAAGTAAAACTATTAGAACACCCCAAGGGGAAGAGTGCGAAAGGGGATGTCCCCCTCTCGCATCGAAAAGTTTGAGAAATTGACGTGTGAAATGATGCAATCTGAAAGATGTTTCAATTCATTTTGCACCAAAAATTGAGTAACCCTACTTCTTTCTCTCAACATTTTAGCGACCCCACTTAAGTAGCTTTCAATTGTTTAAGTGACCCCTAAGATTCCTCCAACCGCTCTGGCTGAAAATAATGACGGCTCTCTTAGATCCGGTTTGACTGGCTTGCACACACACCCATACACACACGGAGTAAAGATGACATAATAAATGAGGTCCAGTAACGATGAACAATACTTTGATATGCTAAACGATATATTGTTAGTATTATTCAGTTGATACATGTAGTATGTCTAAACAATGGCTTCAGATATGAAAAATACCATAGATTTTATCACAGAATATATCGACAAGCATATACAATGTATGGTTCAGAGTAATATTCATTTGCCAAGTAATAAAGATGTTGGTTCACGCTGGTCAGGTAAAACATCTGAGTGTGCGGAAATATTTTAGTGCTATGACTTGAATCTCTCAATTCGTAGCGACTAAAAAAAAATTCTAATAAAGCCACGTGGGAGCAAATTTGCCACAAGGGGGCACTGTAACAAGATTGCCTGGAGAGCGAATGGTGTCGGATTTATTTCTCTAAAAGCTTTTCAGTTCCTTTTTTGCCATTTCGCCATTTCGTCATTTCGCCGATTAATATTAGCAAAGTATACTGCAAAGCAAAATCACGACATACACGTAGTTCAGTAGAGGATTTTAACTAGTTCACCTCCCTGATCAAATTGTGACCTTCAAGGGTTCAACTGACATATACAGTGATTTGCTTTGACCCGTTGGCATTAGACGAACTGGACATATTGTCTAAATCAAGGTGTTGACAACACTGTCAGGTGCAATTTTCAGGAAGGAAGTAATTTGTGTCGATCATAAAGGAATCAACTGTCTAGTAGTCAAAACAACACCACTCGATCCACACACACGTCTGTCTAGGCTACATACCAGCAATCTGAACTGTAAATTTTTACCTTGTTCCGTCGCAATAAAGACTGGTTTGTTGACATAATACTTGCTTATTAGTCCCCACGGACACCGTCCGGGGGGACTTATAGGTTTGGTCATGTCCGTGCGTGCGTCCGTGCGTGCGTGCGTGCGTGCGTGCGTGCGTGCGTGCGTGCGTCCGTCCGTCCGTTCACGCAGATATCTCAGAGATGCCTGGAGCGATTTCATTCAAACTTGGTACAAGGATTACTCCATATGTCATACAGATGCACGTCAATTTGTTTTGTGATACGATCCAATATGGCCGCCAGGCGGCCATATTATTACGATTTTTTCATGTACAGAGCCATTACTCAGGCATGTTCCAACCGATTTTATTCAAAGTTGGTACAAGGACATTGACCATCGTCATAGATATGCACGTCAATTTGTTTTGTGATATGATCCAATATGGCCGCCAGGCGGCCATTTTATTACGATTTTTTCATGTACAGAGCCATTACTCAGGCATGTTCCAACCGATTTTATTCAAAGTTGGTACAAGGACATTGACCAATGTCATAGATATGCACGTCAATTTGTTTTTGATACGATCCAAAATGGCCGCTGTGCGGCCATTTTATTACGATTTTTTCATGTACAGAGCCATAACTCAGGCACGTTTCAACCGATTTTATTCAAAGTTGGTACAAGGACATTGACCTATGTCATACATATGCACGTCAATCTGTTTTGTGATACGATCCAATATGGCCGCCAGGCGGCCATTTTATTATGATTTTTTCATGTACAGAGCCATTTCTCAGGCATATCCGCATGTTTCAACCGATTTTATTCAAAGTTGGTACAAGGACATCGACCAATGTCATAGCTATGCACATCAATTTGTTTTGTGATGCGATCCAATATGGCCACTGTGCGATCATTTTGTTACGATTTTTTCATGTCCTGAACCATAACTCAGACATGTATCAAGCGAATTCATTCAAAAGTATTTTTATCACAGACCTAATGAAGAGGACTCTATCCTCTCTGAGGACCTGTAATTAAAATACCCATTAACAAGTGGGGACTGTGTCATCAACGATGACTTGTTTATTAACGTATTAATGATGTATGTTCGTTTGTCTGTTCGAAAATTTGTAAATGCGAAAAGCCTTATTTTTGACAGCACGTGAAACGTCATAGACAGTTAGCGGGCTGTGCGTGGATATGCGTGATTGTGTTGTTTTAACTATGTCTGACCACCTGTTAAAGAATGTTTCAACTTTTGCCGAGTTGATTTCTTTGTAATCGACTGATATTACCGCCTAGCTGATAGTTAAACCTGACAGTGTTGGCAACACTTCAATTTAGGGATGTACCATTAGATCTTTGGAGGGGTGGTCAAAAACAGAAAAAAAATTCAAACCAAAAAGTTTGGAAGACAAATCTTCAGAGTAGTTTGCAAAATAAAAAATGTTAGAACACAAATGTGTAAAATAATCTGCAATTCTTTTTAAAATCTTTATATTTTTGAGATTTTAGCAGCAGGAAGCAGCTATCTGTAATGCATATACCCTTTTAAACTTACAGCTACGATCATCTCATCTTTTCTTGTATTTTAGATCTCAGCTGGTCACTTGAAAATTATAAAATTATAAAGTCAGTTTTCTATTATTTTTCTACATACATAATTTAAAATATAGCAGGTAAACCACTAAAACTATAGCATGGTTATCTGGGAAGAATGTTATATTTTGCTTTTTAAGATCTAGGTGTACAGATACAGGCCAATTAAGCAGTTCATTCACTTTTCACATTTTCTTGCAACAATGAAGGCAAGAATTGGTGAACAAGTTTTGAAATACGCCCATAATGATGAAACAACAAATCAAAAGGCATTTCCAGTTCGCAACAAACTTTTTTATCATTTAACAATACAATATGTAACATATATCCCCCTAAACACAACAGAAAAACACATTAAAGGGTTGAATTTCAGGTTTTTGTGTAGCAGATACTAAATTAATCTGCAAGACTAATCAAAGTAATTGACAAAAACAAAAAGATCAACCATATCCTTGTGTGCAACAAACACTGAACGACAATTTTCTGAAATGGCCATCAAAACAATCAGTGTCAGTTTTGACAAAGCAAATTACCTGAAGACTTCATAAAAATAGAAAATTGCATAAACACTATCTACACTACTACATGAATACACCTTTGACCTCAGGAACTCGTTCGATTAGTTTCATCGGACTAATTTAGCGGTGATCGAACTGTGGAGTTAACCGATTCGGAACCCTTGTACCATCATAGAGTACGCCGGCAACCATGTAACTCTTTATCGTAATTTTTTGAACAGATCAAGCACATCCTAGTGTGAAAGTGGAAATTTCTCAGTTTAAAACAATAAGCTATATCAACCATTTGACCATTTAACTGATATTACGAGTCACTTGGGGTGGTGTAACTGTGCTCAAATTCAGTCGTATTCACAATTCCAATCCAACCCAAAAGCAAGTTGACTCGCCCGATACATGCCCCATACCAACTCGCCTGATACCAACTAGCCCGGAACCAATTCGTAAATTTTACGAGTGAATCATCCTGACAAATCATCGACTCAAAATAACGTCTGACCACAGTCTCCAAGTGGTCTCAGACTGTGAGATGCGATATTCACGACGCAAAACAGGGCCGTACTCTGCTGGCAGAACGGTCCGTAGTCAGTGAATAACAATTGTTCTGTGTATCATTTGATTAAGTTGTTTTATTATTGAGACAATGCTTTAACATTGTAGGCGTTCTGTTTGGTTGAACTTGATGGGACTAATCCTGATAAGATCACAATCTGTCTTATAGCAGTAATGAAAATGATCAAATAAAGTTGCTGCTTTCAGATTTCGAATACTGTACGCATTGTAAAACTGATTATGTGTTGACAGTTTTCTTCTACCTTTGACCTCTTTCCACTGCTTCACTGCCTATTCCATGAATACTTGACATTATATTGAAGATTTGTTAACCTTAGCACCATTTATTGTCATGCGGAGGAGGGCATGCTAAATGTGCCAAGAGCATCTGCTGATAATCAGGATGCAGTACATGAAACTGTCTGTGCCACGCAAACACAATTAGAAGCCCTCCGTTTAGAACTTGACATAGCAACAGATACCCTGAAATTTGGTGATAGACTATGACTAGTAACATTGGCAGTAATACTGAGGATGAGACTGAAGATTGTTAGGACGTGGTGCAGTAGTTTGTTGGTGTTGAACTGTTTTATAAAAAAACCCAACAGACATGAAACTGGCTGTAATTTGGTCTATGAGTTTAGTCTTCAAGTACTATGTGCATACTCATTACCACAGCAGAAATTCCCGCTGAGTCTCGGTAAGGGGGTCAAATATATTTTCTATTTAATATGTATAACTTTAGAAGGGGATAAAATTTACACTCAGATGTCACCAGGAAACTCCATTCAATTTTCGCTTTCAACTTGCGAGCGGGGGATACCTCTCCCCTCGTCCGCTACGCTCACTCGCTCATACCAATACTATCCTATATTTTTATTCAAGATGATGTGCAACACTTAGCAATAATATCAGCTTATCACTTAGCCATATGTATGTTTGGGTTATGGTGTACAATCTTCATTTATTTCTATGAATGTAACGAATGAAAGAGTCCTCTAAACAGACTTCATCAAACGTAATTTTATAAAAAAAATATCATGACTCACTTGGAAAACAACTGAAAAATTTACAATTGCAAAAAAATGTTCACAATCTGATTGTGACCACCCCTCCCAAGATCTAATGGTCTGTCCCTTTGACAATATGGCTAGTTCGTCTAGTACAGTGCCAACGGATCAACGCAACCACTGTATTATTCGTGTTACCAGGACTACAATGATAACATTGGGCCCCACGCGTCCAAATTCCACAGGCGCATGAGTTACATTTTAAACTCGCGCGCGTTGTCAAATTTAGGACTGAGGTACTCTATAAAATGGTGGCAACACCTTTCACATTTATTTACACTATCCGAATCAAGTCTTCCATTTCCA
This sequence comes from Ptychodera flava, assembly GCF_041260155.1. Classification (NCBI taxonomy): domain Eukaryota; kingdom Metazoa; phylum Hemichordata; class Enteropneusta; family Ptychoderidae; genus Ptychodera; species Ptychodera flava. The sequence goes on along the minus strand of NC_091936.1, from coordinate 25,024,870 downwards.
TGATAGTCCTCTCTAAAGTGTGTACAATCAGCCGAACTGTGTTTAGGAACGATTTTGTGTTAGATTGTAGCTTAACAACATGATACTTCGTCGGGCTTCTAAAATATACAGAAAGTCAATAGGCAGTCAAAATAAATGTACACAGACTCGACTATCCGTTTAGAACTTTGCTGACGTTCTCTCAAAATGAACCACTATTTTAGTGACTGGACAGAAATTACGAGGGGTGTCGCCATTTTTCACAGGTATAGAGAAGGCAAGATGAGGCTAATATAATGGTGACCAAAATATAAAATCATGCGTGTACGTCGCAAACTATTTGCACTTTCCGCCTGCGAAACAAGCTATATTAAATACATGTTTGAAAATCGATGTTAATGTACTTTGCTCAAAGTGGTAGGTGAAAATTGCATGTGTGTACAACCTGAAGAGATTTGATTTTGGGTTCATCGAAAATGTTGATTCACTGTACATAGCATTCTACGAGAAAGCTATTAGTTTTTAAAACAATACGAAACCAGCAATGTAGACGTTTGCCAATTCACATAATTGTGTGTGATTATAATAGGTTTAATAGAAAATGCATACGTGAAAACTATAATGATCATGTTGGAATTTTACACAAAAAATATAAATTCACATCTCATGGCACCAGTAGTCTAAGGGTAAACTATTAAACATTTCCCCCCAACAAAACTTCCTACAGCTGAGCTATCTTTTCTTGATCCATCATCTCGAAAGATTGTTCGCAATTTGCAATGCCAGTGTGGCTCTCGTAAAGGACCATCGGGTGTCCAGTGATTTACTGCGGTTTATATTAATTCGTAAATTCTGCGTATAGAAGTACACGACAATCCCTTCTGGCGTTTACCACTGTGAAACATGTAATATGCTGGAGAATAGCATCATGACAGCTTCTTTCTCTTTAAGTTTGGCTACGAGATCAATCAATATTTCATCTGATCAGTCGCGTAGGTTAACATATACTAGTTTCAAAATGCATTGAACAAAATAAGTTTGCTATAACATTTATTTAATACCTTCAGGCGTAAACAATGTCATTTCTATGCAATTGTTATTCTCCATCGTATATTGCACACGTCACGGCACAATGCCATGATTCAATGTAAGCAAATATGTTATTCTTGAAGCTATGACATTCGGACCCTAGTAATGTTTAAAAAGCTGTGAATATTTGAAGAGTGAACAATGCGTCAAACCTGTACCAATCGATTCACGTCACACTTGGTTTTATGGGCAAACTGTCGGCGTGACTCCTAGTATGCACACCGAATCACTGTATTTCAGTACTCTTTATCTGGAAAAATACATATTACGCTACTAGGTAGACAAAGTACAGTATTTTTTCAATCGTGCAGTTCACATTCACGTTGATATCAGCTGTAATTAACACAGTCCGACATGGTTAAATTTTGCCGTGTCATCTCAGATTGACCACGAAAACGTAGCGTTATTATGAGCGCACTGTTCACATATCAAAAACAGTCAAACACACAAACCCGTACAAACTAGACGAATCGAAAGCTTCTATCGCCATCGAGGTATACTGGGCCATATTTATCTGGGAGTCAATAGAGGTCAATTGTGAACTCCCGGGTGAAGTAACTGTGATGAAATCTACAATGTAAAAGAATGCATTTCCATATATAATATAGTTTCCTTTTAACAGCATTTCGACCTAATCACAGTTCCTCCACCACTGTCTAATCGAATGCTCCAGTTGTGAGATAAACACTACAGCAGAATTCATTTCAAAGTATACAACTTCGTTTTTACTCACTTAGTTTTTCATCTACTTGACCATTCATTATCTTGATATCCTCGTTCTCCAGTAGGTAACAACAAGTATGGCGATCTTATGGCTATTGCATAGCTCATGCAACTGAGGTCGTGACCTTTGACTGGTGCATGAGGCTCAATGTTTATGTTCCGTGTCATTACATTTTCAAATGACATTATATTTCAAGACAAACTTAGTCAATAGCATACAAATAAACAGCAACACAACCACCACCATCAATAACAACAGTATAATGACAATGTTAATAACAACAGTAATAATAAATGCAAATTTTAACTTATATTCAACTTATCGTGAAAATTCTTTCTGAGATAATATATAAAACATCCAGTAAACCTTGATTAGGACTGGAAATTTTAGGACGGTGAGAGGTAACATTCATCATGATCCATCTTGCCTGAAAAGGAAAAGACCGTACATGGAAGATTGTGGTGTCAACATTCATTACAACCACAGAGGAACATAGACAGAGTCGCAACGCTTGCATGCCTTTTGTTCCATGGTCGTCTCGGTAGACTATTAGCTTTTCATATTAAAATGAGCTCTAAAGGTGTTAAACTTTTTGGAGGCTTTGTTTGTGGTTGATAATTACACGAGATTATGCGAAAAATACGACGAGATGGCATCGTACTGCCAGTCGCGTAGCAACCATAGTTACTTTGTGAGCTCTCAGGCAAGAAACATTGCTTCACGCTAATCAAAACATAACACGCCAGCAGTTTCATAAACATGTCCTTCCTTGACGCACGTGTAAAAGAGGGTATGACTGACCGTAAACCATTGAGTAAAACCAGACAGTATCGATAAAAGACTTTCAAATTTGGTTCAAACACACTCATTATATATTCATAAAAATATGAGAGGACTTTTTAAAACGGTAAAACTCATTTTCCTGAAGTTCAAAACACTCCCGTTTTCGCCAGCATGTCAATTCTGCTCTGCACCACACGACAACAACAACACAAACTTTGCCGAACATACTTTCGCTTAACAATTGGCGAAAATCCGAAAATTACCGAAGGATTCATGGTCGGCACTCTTCGGAAAAAAGAGGCGAGAGCAACCTGAGGCGAGGCGAACATGGATGGGTTACGTAACCGCTTCACGTTTTAAACAATACCCGTTTCCGCTCTATCTATGTTTCTCTATGTTACAACTGAGAGAGTAGATGCAAAGATGTAATTTTCACAAATTAGCGTATAGTGCTTGGCTTATGATACATACAGTAAACACCTATGGAGAATTGAAATTGTCTGCGATTTATAATAATCATGATTGCACTATATGGTAGAAACTCTTTCAAGTGATAACCTTTGAACTTTCCAGCATGCTGTCAATATTCAACTTTGCAAAGAAAACAAAGTGAAGGTGACCTTCGTACTTTGATTAAAATGCTGCATCCCTTGGATCTACAAATTTCGTATTTTAATTTTGCGGATATTGTTCTAGATGGACTCGTGAGACAAGAGGCAAAATGAAGTTGCCCTATCAAATGTTTCAGTATCATAGGATGGTGTTGCATGTTATAGATAATATGCATGTCTCTCGTTCTGATAAAAAACGGATGCAGATGTGTTTCATTGTTACGATTACCTTCCTTGTTTACTATGTTGTTATTCTTATGAATCTCTTTTGTATGCTATTTTAGCCGTATGTCTCTCCCTTTCTGACATTAAACCCATCTTCACTTATTGCAAAAATATTGAACCTTTATGCAACATTTGCTCTTGGTGAAACATAAATCAACTTGTACTATTTCAGGGAGAACGTTCTCACTGCCCTATTGTCATTCAACATAAAATTTAAAATAATATTTCGAATTTATGTTACAATTTAGGCATCATGCGCAAAAGCTATCACTCAGAGTACCACTGAGCATGGTTTAACTTTGAATATTAGGCGCTATATAAATTTTCTAGATAGATAGATAGATAGATAGATAGATAGATAGATAGATAGATAGATAGATAGATAGATAGAATATAACTATAGCTTAAATTAAATGCCCGTGAACACTTTCATTTAGTGTATGTATCCAAATCAGGATGAGGGCCATTATTTTTAGGTGAAAACTAAAGTATCGAATAAAGGATTGAAAGACAGCAACAAGTTGAGAAAAACCTAGTTGTAGGAAGAATATGAACCAAGGTAGAAAAACTAGGTATACATGTGTTACAAAAGGAGAAATGGGGAGAGCGCCCTCAGGAGGCCAATAGCAAGGGTGTTGTGGTGTGATACGAACAGGTAGGAGGTTCCCCAGGAGGTAGTTAAAACATACGTACGTATGTTGATAATATCTGAACATTTGCTTTTAACATATGCATGTTATTTTTGCATGCATATGTGTTTACGTCTCTATATGCTTGGCTGTTGACTGCTCCTGAGGGGACATTGCTCGCGCAAGGCTGGCACTCTCAACCTAAATTACTGTAAAACACTTTGAATCAGCTGCTTGCTTTTTATCGTTTTTGAATTTTCATTGCAATCAGCAGGTTTTTAATTCAGGTAAAGAGACATTGTAACCATGATAAATATAGCTAAAAAGACATGTTTTACAGGTCTTTTGTATGAATAACATACATAATGGAAACATACACACACATAGTCAATACATGATTATGTCATACATGACTTTCTGACCTAAATGAGACAAATATACCAACAAAAATATGATGCAAAGAATTGCAGGTTTCATGTGAAATTTCAAGGTCATACATACATACATACATACATACATACATACATACATACATACATACATACATACATACATACATACATACATACATACATACATACATACATACATACATACATACATACATACATACATACATACATACAAATAACATGAATGCATTTACCTTTTGATACAATTGCTTCTCTCTCCTTGAAGAAGTGGTAGAGTTACACTCACACAGTTTTGAAACAACAATAATTGATTTTTTTCTCATTAACATTCTAAACATTTACAACCTGGCTATAACAACTGCCCGTTTGATTTTTTACACCATTTTGTCATGTACAGAGCAGAAAGGAATTCTTGGGACAAAATATGTACCTTGCAGAACTTTCTGACTTTGCAATGAAAGTACCATTTCCAATGCGTTCAAAGTAATTAGAGTTCCAGGGCCTCATACGTTGGAGTTTGTAGTGTACTAAATTACTGTGTTCTGTCTCCCCCTTCTTGCTTCCTATATAACATTTTTCGTAGATTGTTTTTTTCAAACTAGACATTGGTGAAACAAATGTAAATGTTGTGAGAGATGTTTGCAACCAGTGTGATTTCAAGTCCATATCACCAAGAAAATGATGACATACATTAATTTTTGGATTCATACTAACATCCATACACCCTTATAATAAAATACACCAACCAAAAAACTTAGAGTTTTCTTTTATTTCAAATATACTCACAGCTCCCTTGTGTTATACTATCAGATCATACTACTCTCCTTCATTGAATCAAACTGCAATAAATCACCATACTTTGAAAGTCCAATGAGGGACCGATAAACTGACTGACTGGATGCATGCCATCATCCTCAAAAATGTACTAACTTGGTTTTTCCCGCACGGGAAAGATCCAATGCCGAGAAATTGATGAAGTTTTGCAGGAGACCTGTCACTTTCTGGGGTTGCAGTTTGGGGCATTATGAAATTAATCATTATGACTCCTCCTAACAGCTACTCATTTTCTTCCGAAACAATGTTTCTGCTGAAGACATAAAAAAATGATGTTATTTACCTTCTCATGCTACTGTCTTCACTCTTCCAGTTGTAGAATATTTACTATACTTCCAATTGCCATCATGGACTGTGACGACTTTCGTCTGGCATGAGTGATGATTAAATGTGAATTGATCAAAAGATATAAAGATTTAGATGAGGAAAAGTTATTGATTTACTGAAACATAGTTTCCGTTAAATTTACACCTTGCGTAAAAATGTTTAACACAAATGCACTTGATACAATATTTACCAACAGTATTTTTGTCACATGTGGCTTCCACTGGGAAAAATACTGATCGCCAATCATCATATCCAACTCATGTATATACTATGTCGTTGAATGCAAGATGAACTACAGAAAATATCTGGATACTGTCTCACTGCTCTTCAAAAAACACTGCCTACATCTTTCAACGACTGTATAGAGATCTGGAAGATAAGCTATTTGCAGGATGATAGACTGATGTCTTCTGCAAAGTGACTCGGAGGGTAAAGAACTACGTTGAATGCTGGGTAAAGCACATGTTCAAATGTCCATTTCCAATCTGATTGTATGAGCTGACTGGCGATGATGGAGATAACTTGTCACTGTCTTCACTCTGAAAGATTCACAAATCACATTGGATGATTTTAGATTTTATGAGATCAAATGAACACCTTTGATTTGATTTTGAAAATGAAAAAGATAATTTAACAAATTTGCAGGGTGTTTCCTATGGATGGATATTGGATATTGGATGGCAATATCGTTGACTCTATGGAGGTAATGATTACTATGGTAGGATGGACTGTGTTTAGGGGCATAAAGATGGCAAATGTTGAGTTGAGCGTATAATTAACTTCCAGTTGTACTATCAATGTAGATAATTCTACAGAACAATTATAGCTTGGTATGAAAGCTTTGAACGTGGTAGAGAAACATATTTTGAGAGAAGTTTGCTTACATGTACATGGATTTAACTATAAAGGACTGAGGGCGCTATACTTTATGGTTGTTCAAATGTCAATGACCTGCCTCCATGTAGTTAATGAGTATTAAATTCTGAGATACCGGTATTGTTCCAGTCTTGTGGTTTGTGTTACTTAATGTTAAAGTCATTAAGTGCAAACCAAATAAGGTCAAGTATAGAAAGTTAATTATAGGTCATGAGTGGTATGAATTAAAGATTTACTCCGATTTTGTTAAAAAATATGGCACAATAAAAGAAAATGAACATGTATGATAGAGGGTTTAGAGAGCCGTGAATATAAACGTGACCTTATGTATAAGCAGTTGTGGTGTGGTAACTTTCTAAGAGATCACTAAATGTGTGAAATGTACTATACTGAATTTATGAACCTCTTTGTGCTTGAGACCTCTTCAAAACTGTCTACAGTACAGTATTAGTGGGTCTGATGTTGTTATCAATCACAAACTATGCATGGATACTGACAGAAGAATGACGTACACGAAAAGCACTGAGAGAAAAGCTTGTAATATTGAGAGAAAACATACTGTCATTGAAATGACTTTAAACCAAATTGGAAATACTGGCTGTACCGTCTCCCTTGAAATACTAATAGAAATATCATTTCCCGAGCAAATGAATGAAGTTTGGAACATGCAAAGATAGAAGAAATTCACTTTCTATCACACTGTAAGTGTTCAGCTCTATTCTTTCAGAGAAACAAACGATATAGTTATTTTACACTCGTACTGAAAATTGCTACAAATTAGCGAGAAATGGATACTTTCTTGTTTTTTCAAGAGAAGTATGAGAGAATTCTTACTATCTCGCACTTAATTTGCGAGAATTGTACTTTTTCGCTCTGCATATGCGAGAAATTGAGTTCTCGCGATCAACCTGCGAGAAATTCGTTTTTCTCGCTCTGTATCTAATATGAACACTTTACAACAATTTGAAGACTCTCAACTAAAGGCACTCCTAGGAATATGCATATCAAGTTTCAAAGCAACCAGACACACAAGTTTCAGAGAAAATGATTTTTTGAAAATTGCCCCCAAAATATAAATATGGAAATTCCACCACGATTTTAAAGAATCTAACAGAGCCCAACCCTAGAATAGTGCATCTTACAATTCAGAGCAATCTGACACACAAGTTTCAGAGAAAATTATTTTTTGAAAATTGCCCCAAAATACAAATACAAAAATTCCACCACCATTTGAAAAATCCTAACAGAGCTCAACTCTAGGATAGTGCATCTCACATTTCAGAGCAATCTGACACATGATTTCAGAGAGGTGATTTTTTAACCAAAAAAGGGAAAAAACGTTGCCACAATCAGATACAAAAGTTTCGTTGAAAATGATGTTTTGACCTAAATGGAGAAAATTGCCCCTCAAAAAAAAATATGACAATTCCGTCACAATTGAACAAACCTTCCAGAGGTCAACCCTGCGATCATGCACAAGTTTCAAAACGAATGGACAAGGGGTTTCAGAGAAGAAGATTGTCGACCAAAAACGGAGAAAATTGACTCAAAAATACAAATATGGAAATTTCACGACAATTTGAAGAAAACTAACAAAGATAAACTCTAGAATTATGCATACTAAGTTTTAAGATGATTGGGCAAGTGGCCCTAGTCTTATGTTAGGACTGGTTTTGCAAAGATTTTTGGGGAAATCGGTCAGACCGGAACCCGACCCGAGACGACCGAGGTAAAACTGATGAATTTTTTTCCAGTAGGGCGCTGCACATGATGGTCCAGAATCTTTACAATTATCGCTCACATTCCAGCGACAATGCAAAATCTAAACAAACAAACAAACACAGCCCCCGTCATCATAAGACTAAAACACAGCCAAGTACGTTGTTTGTGTAACAGTTACAAGATTAACTATAGGGGAACAAAATTTATGGACACAACTTTGTGCATTGAATTTTCATTTCATTAGAACACTAACGTTTATTGGAAATATAACACATATGTCGGAAATGTACACTCACCATTTTCACAGTCTCTCCGTGATAAACAATCTGTTTACTAGTGCGACACAAACTAAGTGCTGGATGCACGTGACAGACGAAATGGTAAAGAGACACCCTTACAACGCACGTGTTCATAATATCAAAACATGATGGCCAAAAAAATTTTAGGGATCGAGCGCGAGTGCAAAGTTAAAAGTAACAGCTTAATGTAATTCAACTGATATTAATCATGGTTTGATTTCATTAATATTTAGAAGAAATTTGGCATTCACAGTCACAACATGGATGCAGGATTTTATTTCGTCTTGTTGATATAATATTAGTGCAAAGGACTGAACACTTTTTATGCATGTTTTGTGAATGTGGTGGGACCATTAGGGTGCAAACAGCGATTTTCCGATTATCGGCATAAGGGGCCTCGGTTGTCTCGGGTTATCTCGTCTCGTCTCTGGTCGGGTTTTCTAGTCTAACTGTGAAGTCCGATTCGAAGTATCTACGTGCAAGGTTGCGCGACACGGACAAGAGCAATGCATCCTGGGAGTTAACCAATGATGCAAATGTATTGATTATGTTTTGAGACGGTCACGGAAAAACATAGCTTCAAGGTTGTGTGAAATTGGCTTTCAAAGTCCCTCCTTAGTAATCATTGATGAGTTTGAATGAGTGCGTCATCGTCGTCGTCGTCATCATCATTCTGATCAAAAAATAGTTGACCACAAACAAAAAGAATGCCAACATTTAACGCTGTTCAGCGGTAGAACAAAAGCACTTGACAAAATTCGTCCAACTTATTAGCGGTTGTTAACTTTTCTGATTATTCCCGCCTTTGCGCTTTAAATGCACCCTCAGAAGATGCCTCTAACATACGAAATAAACAGGTGAATACAGAGGTGCTCACTTAAAGCGAGGGAGTGGGTATGATTACAGTATACATAATTGGATGCACGCTTGATAAACCAAGCATAGGTTGCCGCTGCGCAGTCGGAGAGATCTCGATTATGTTCTAATCTCTCAAACGGATATCTCGCCTCTAAAGCTGGACAAACTTGAATCAGCACGGACGCCTAGCAGTAGAGAGGCAATTATTGAAAGCAAATTATTCTCGCGAAACCTCGACAGCGTTTTAACGAACTTGCCGGCGATCAAACTTAACCTCACCTGAGTGTGACATCGAAACTGTGACAACTTCTGGTTTTCCCGTTCCGGGTCTGGCATACTGGGAATACTGAAAGTGACTGAGGGAAATCGACAACCAAGTGCTCCCAGGTGACTATTTCCTAACAAAGCGACACTTTCTCCGCTTCGTTTTGTATATTGACCGATACCCGCTCCGGAATCGGCGTGCCTTTGTTCGAGTGCTTCATTACGATCCGACGTCTTTGACGATTTATTGCAAGGCGCGCTTTGCACTCTTCCTCTACCTTGTGGCTGCACAGTTCAACTTTAACATTAGACTTGCGAACCTGTCGCCGACATGTTGGTTGATTGTCGTCAGGACTTCTGAGAAAAAGCGGATGCTTTTTGCATTTAAGTGGGAAAATCTCTATTAAAACAGAAGGGAAATAATGAAGACAAACATGACTCAAATCTTGTGCAGGCGTCTAACATTTATTCACAGTCCTTCAACCACATGGAATGGCAGGCGCCCTCAACAGTCTGACTATTCAAGTTTCGCCCCTTTTCTGCTGCGGGCACCTCTGCATAATAGATGTTGTCCACCCACTCACATGTGTAACGTGAGATATGTTTAAAGCTGTGAAGGCGGTGTTAACCAGGAAGAAAAAATGACTTTCCTTGAAGGAGATAGGATAGTTGTTGTAAACGAGGGCACTTGTGTTCGTCCTTGTGCAATGTAAATAGTCATGACAAAAATGGTAAAGTTTTTTAAACAAAAGTTTCACATGCTTCTGCCTTAATTGTGAATGTCTGATTTTTAATTGCTGTCACCATTGTTGATCTCCTTTGATTCAAATTATTATTGCCAGGAAAGAGGAGATCTAGAATGTTTTTTTATCATTAGAAAAGAGGAAAATATGACGTTAACTTCGTTTCACAAATGGCTCTAAGGACAGATATGTGGACTGGTACGAAAATTTGACAATGTCTCATAAACTTCAAATTGTACTCAACATCACCGAGTGAGCAGAGATTGCTTTCAAGGTCGCACTCGGCACGTGGATTTCACAAATTGTGTCGCCAACGCAAGAGCGTGAAGTATCTAGTAGATATTAACCTTATTGTACGCACTGCTGCATCGGATATCTAGCGATGCCGAGGAGCCGCGATAAGCGGAAAAGGTTGCGTAAAACTTCGCATACGTGGCGAGGAAAAATGAAGGTATTATGGCTCATCTACGGATGCATGGTGCAAAAGGTGTTGTATTTTTTGTGTTTCACGGAAGAATTGATGGCTTGCTTATCTTAAAGATTTCAGAATCAAGGACATTCAAGTTTACATAAGAGATGTTTTTTAATGTATCGATAAGTACAGCAGACTAATTATTTTTACAGGATGATAAATGAAGAACGGATCGATGGATGTATACAGAGATACATACAGGTGGATGGCTAGATTTTTGTCTGGTTGCCTGGATGGATGAATGCCTGGATATGTGGAACTGTGGGTATGTATGTATGTATGTATGTATGTATGTATGTATGTATGTATGTATGTATGTATGTATGTATGTATGTATGTATGTATGTATGTATGTATGTATGTATGTATGTATGTATGTGTGTATGTATGTATGTATGTATATATATATATATATAGAGAGAGAGAGAGAGAGAGAGAGAGAGAGAGAGAGAGAGAGAGAGAGACAGACAGACAGAGAGAGAGAGAGAGAGAGAGAAATATGATCTCGTATTGGCTGTCAAGAACGAAACATAGGATGTCAACTAGTGTTATTCAAAACACAAGTGTTAACTTTAAAAAACGAAGGACCTGATTCTATTTTATTCACAGGACACGTCCCTTCATGATCCTGGCAGTGAGGATTTATGGACGTAGACGGCGTGTGTGATAATGGCGCCTCGGTTCCAAACATATCACACGCCTATAAAACTACCGCTTGGAGGGAGGGGAGAAGGTCAGCTCTCGAGAATCAAGACTAGATTCAGGCGATTTGTCGAAGGTATGGTTTTTAGATGCCGTTCGTCTGTCAGGATGTATTCATATGAAGCTTTTGCTACGATAATGCAAAGCCGGCGACGAAGCAGGCTCACCGTGTAGAGTATCGGCAAAACGGTACAATCCGGTATTTTGCAGTTAATCACATCTTGCCCATGGGAGGAATGGAACTAACACAATTATCAGGGTTCGAGCGACGCTAAGAAAACACAATAACCGCCTCCGTCGCGGCGTCTGATTGAAGCCGTCATGCGGAAAATGGAAAACGCTTGACTCTGATACTCATTCTCGAAAATCATAGCATTGTTCGAAAGTTTGCGAGGACAAAACTAGTCAGGAAAGCCATATTTTAAGTCCGATTTGTACTACACAATGGACATGGCAACTGCATGCTGCCAGGAGTTGAAGAAAGTGCCGACAAATAAAATGTAAGAGCCTTTGCGGTGGTCGATGTGGGTCACGACTAAGTAATGTTTTGTTTGGTACCCTCTTGTTCTGGTCAGTTTCAAAATGTTCTGCGGGAGATAAAGGCAGTCAAAAGAGGGTCATGGGAACTCTATTTTTTGCAGCTTTTATGAGTTACAGATTTCCAATATTTATACGATAGCATTCCACTGTAGGCAGCGTTGTCTTTCTTCTCGTCCACGTCAAGAAAATTGGGGAGTAAAACAATTTGAGACACAAGTGATAAATCGGCTCTCTTAATTGGCATACTGATTCATTTGTATGTTTTCATGACATTTATGTGTCTAGCTACTTTTTTGCTTCTCGATTAAAGGGTAAGTAGCTGTAACTTTTGATGTTTTTTATGTTTTGTATACCAATTGCAAGGTCCTTTCCTACTCAAAAACAACTTAATGAAAAACCAACTATTCAGCTTGCTAACACAGCATATATACTTGTAAATTGCACTATTATGGTTTACGTTTGAATTGTAATTTCCTTATCAACAATAACAATCAATTTACACATGTACAGTTTGAGTTGACAAGCTCATCACTGTGTGCATGTATCTCAGCATGCTTTCGGGAGTAGAACAAGAAACTGTAGTTGACATTAAAAATTCCGAAAAGAGTGAAAAAAATCATCAAAACATACAGACCAGCATGTTGTGTTACAATAACTGGGTACTAGATGTCATGTTATTCGGGCCATGTAGCTATAAGAAGTGGTACATTACTCTCAGTCCGTAAATATATGCAATCAGTACATGCAATATATGCAATCCTGCATTAATTATTACATGCCTCGGTGGTAGTGCAAATCAGTGCATTAATTTGAATATCCGGGGAGTTAGCGGGCCATATGAACGATGTACGGACCGGTTTCCATGGTTACCCGGTCCGGTGAAGCCCTTTGACGTTTTTGACGTCAAGGTATGATATAAAATATCCATGCGCGCACTGCTATTTCGACTTTTGTTAAAATATCTTTGCTGCTGGTCGATAATGATAAAATTGTTTGAGAATGTCCTGCATGTAACTAAATATCATATGGCGTTAACGGTGAAGAGACATGTAATAAAAATATTATTGCCTGAATACATTGGTTTTTGTGCCTTCGCAGCAGGAGACAATTTGCCCTCCTGCCGTCGGGCAAATTGTCACCTGCTCTCGGGCACACAACCCATGTATTCAGACAAGAATATATAATATTTACATGAGTGAGTTTGGTCAACATTTGCGTCCGATATCATTCAAATTTATTCAAAGCGAAGTTTCTATATGACAGTTTCCTCAATATATTAGCCTCTCAGAAGAGCTGGGTTAGTAATCAATCAATGTGCTTAGTTTTAACATAATAACGTATTGTCTCAGCTATGACACCAATGTGCTGAATATTGGTACGAAATGAGATGCATGATGTCTTTGATTTTTATTTCATCTTCGGTTTACTTTAACAAATTCTTGAGAGACATGTATACATATATGGCGCAATGCTTAAAGACATTCATTCTGCCATAATACATGCAAAATATAGTTCTATGACGTTTACACAACGATGACGCATCCTCACTTCACAGTTGATTGCCGTCGCGTATGCGCAGTTGATTGGGTGACTTTGCTTTATATATACTGTGTCAAACCGTTATTTTGCTTTAACAAATCAACTAAATGACGGTTTGACATTGCCATCCTACACCATATTTCTTGTGTGCATCCTGGTGCTGTATAGTGTGTCCGCCATATTGAATTCAAGTACACCATACTCTACTCCTGTCGGCCAATTACTTTTTATACACAACTTAAACTTATTCGGTGCCACACTGATGGTTTCCTTGCATTGAAAATTATAAAATATGTGAAACAGTTACCAGGATTTTACGTGAAATTATAACTCTTTATTTCGTGATTATGCGATCAGGGCTCAAGCCTGACCATACTGCCAAGGGGCAAAACCGAACTAAGCTAGAATATGGGTAGTTTATATAAATTTACATGTTGACAGTGAGGAGAATTCTAGGGGGCAATTAACCCCCCCCCCCCGCAGGCTACAGCCCTGGCGATTATACACATTCGTATAATCTGCTAGCTTATATTAGAGCACAGAGTCTAGATTAGCTACATAGTCGCTTGTTAGTATTTCCATAAAGACTGAATAGGTTTGCATAAACTATTTTATTTCTGCTGCTGCATATGAGCTCTCAGCTGTATTGGTCATGTTTATGATTACGATGATTATTTTACTAGTGGGCCGGCTCTGGCATTTACGCCGCCATCATACCCATTAAAACACGACAGGTGTATCATAAATTTATTTATTCATTTTTTTACATTGATTATATCTGATTCGATAAACCCAAAGACTGAATCCCTTTACTTACTCCGTCATCTTCACTTATTGAGACATTACCTTTTATCAAACAGGATGTGTAATTTTGTAAAATTGTATGAATTTGACGCAATTACATAAATGATACTAGTAGCTATCCATGTTGTTAAGTACAAGCTGAAGTAAGATATAGCTCGTACTCTTAATATGAGAGCAATTTATTCGTTCTATATAGCCATGAAATCAGGTTTGGTTTTTTCTCTTTACTCTCACGCGTAATTATGTTCTGCGACGACGGAAGTCAAAATTACGAGATAAAATTATGCGACGGCGCGACCTCCGCTCCAAACTTCCTCACATCTTCCATGCTACGGGAAGGCAGGGTGATTTCAAATAAATTGCGTCAGTTTTCTAAAGCTTTTATCATCCCTCAGCGAATCTTCTGTCAACCTTTCAAAAAAATCAATCCAACCACGGTTGTTGGTTAGGACTTAGAGTTAATTAAAAATCGATGGACGTCCAAAGAATACAAATGAGAAAGTCTGCTGATTGGATTGCCTGGACGTGCTCCGTGGCTGCTTGTTCAAAATTACGCCCAAAAAGCACACACACAATCACGCACACGTGACAAATGTCTTCAAAGAAGGAATCTATCATTTGAGCTGTCGATAGAGTAACGTTTTCTCTTCCGTTAGGGCCTATAAGTTTCTTTGAAATCCCTTTCCAAGCACGTGGATGTGTGGATGCATTCGTTTGAGTAAACCCCAAGGGTGCTACATCCCAGACACTGTGTAATGTAGTATTTTAAACTGAAGGCGGTAGCGGAACTGATTTATTCTGAAAAGTGCATTCGTCTTAAGTAATTGATCTGTTCATCGAAAATGAAGGATTGACTTTTCGATAGCTTTATTTTTCCGTGATTCAAATCAAGAATATCGCTCACTAAGGAGACTGTCGTTATTATTTCTCAAGGATAATGTATTGCTTCATTAGTAATGTGTTATTTTCGACTATTATTGAAAAGTTTCCGAGTTCACAAAAGGCATTTTTAAACGTCATTATTTTGCAGGATGATGGACTCTGTCTTTCCACTAGCCATGACAGAGTTTTGCCCTGTTTATAGCAAATTGCCGCTGAGGATTTAATAGTACCCTTCAAAACGATCTAGATCTGCGACCTTTCGCGACCCGCTTTAAGACATTACTCATGTGATTTCTTGACTTATTTCACGTCAAAAGCAAGTGATTTTTTGTTATTCAAAACATCATGGCCGTGGCGATGTTATTTGCATTTCAGTTCCCTGGGTGCCGTCCCTGGTATGCTGGGATAATTTACGTCCACGGTAGCGTAAACGTTTTCCCTGCAAGCCGTAATAAGTTACCCGTTGATCTGTCATTTTACGTTGGGTCAGCTTCTCATCCTCGGGCCACTGGCGCTCCTTCAGAGGGCTTGGACGAGGGCGTGTTTGCTTTGCTCGCTAATGACTTCGGGTAATACATCACCGTATCTGTTTGAAATCCCACTTGATCGTATGAGTAATTTATCATCCACGACACCGTCTATTCTTCGCTGCTCTACATTCGCGGCATTTCTTCTAGCAAGTGAAAAAACAACGTTTGAGAAAACTTCAAATAGGTTTACCTCCGTGGTTTGATGAGCATGCGTGTGATAGCACTGCTAAAAAACATCAGAGTGTCAGTTGATTGATATTGCTCGGGTCGAAAGCCAAATAAAGCTATGTATGTTCTTTCGGCAAAATCCGAACAAGATGCTTATGCGATTCAAAATCGTCGATGCGTAAACTTACCGACGAACTTTTTTGGGGTGTACAAATAAAACTGAATCTTTTGATGGCCATTCGGCATATTTGCCATTTTTTTCTGTTTGTGGATACCGGGATAGCAACGCAATGTTCAACTGCCCAAGGGACGATGTTAAGCTCGGTAATTCAAATCGAAGGAGTCGTGGAGACAGCAAATGTGATCGTTTGCATTGTTATTATGGATAGGCTGACATGAATCGACCAGGAATAACTCAAGAACAATTCCTCACTATCGCAACTTTTACTTTTGCCGATTTGAATGGTATTATTAGTACCGGCTAAGCAGATATCGAAAAATCGCCCTCAATTTAGACTCTGTTTCACTGTCTGTTTCTGTGCAGTGATTAATTCATAATCACTAAAATTGCAGAAATTTACTTCTTCAATAAAAAAGTACGAAAAATGCGCTCGCCGGCTCCGTTTTCTTAAAAGCAGATCTAGAATCCGAAAAACGATGTTTTGTTTCCTTTTTGCCTCAATGTTATGCACAAAAATTACACACATACAACGTTGTAAATAAAGTATATAGTTAGTCCTCAATTATCAGAACTGAAGTTTATGGCGTCTGTCTCTGTTATGTTTGACACATGTGTCTTCGATTTGTTTAGGAGGAATGTCACGGGGGAAATATGACCATGATGACTACCAGGTTTGGATTGAAGTATCTTACCATCAACTGGTACATCGTGACTCAAAATCTCATTAAAAATACACAACTCTTCTGAAAACACCTCGACATGTCCTTCGATGTAAGTGAACCCTTGAAAAACCGTCATTCATTTAGGCCAAACACTGGTCAAATGCTGCGTTGGGTTACGACTATTCTGTATCTACCTACCACCCTGGATTTGACCAACCTCACTGAACTAGAATACATATACAGCAACTCGGTTACGTTTCTATTCTATGACAGCGGAAAAGAAGCGAAACCGCCCGTAGTTGTTGTGAGAAACAGTAATGAGTTTCCGGTTTGCGTCTTTCTCCGATCAGCTTTTCGATTTCCCTGATTATATATTGCAGATTAAACTGTTGTATATTGGGTCAAAACACACAATCTGTCAAACATCAGCCTGATATCGAACTTACGACAAGGTGACGCGGCGACTGCAAATGTCCGACACAGTACTAGTCGAAGATGACATTGCTATTCACAGCAGCTGCTGATCTTTGTTCACAGATAGTATATCGATCTTCGGGAACCGTAATGATTAACGAGTTTTCTAATTTAATTCCAATTGTGTACGATCGACTGCAGTCGTCACCTTCACACCGAAGACTTTAAAAAATCATCCCAACCTGCGCCGTTGGAGCATATTACGAAAAGAAAAAACAGTCTTATGATGGTGTATACGTACTGTTTTCAATCTCGTCGCATTGACTTTAGGTCCATTGGATGTAACTTTCGGCGTATTTTCCAGTGATATTTTCTTCTGTTCGAAGAATGGAGTTCCTTGTCCTCTTCCCGATTCCAGTCGAAAAACCTAACGTTAAACTTGTCAGGACAGTCTGTATGTAGGTAGAGTGTCTCTGTTATTGCGTAAATATGCAATTATTCTGGTCCAGAATACAATTGATTTGTTATCAATAATTAAGATTATAGAAATAACGGGCGACGCACTGACCATTAACGTTTATTTATGAGCAAGGGCGAGCACGGGCGAGGCCTGCCGAGCCCGTTAATTTGGCTTTCCTCGAGCCTTCGCCCATAAATAAACGTTAACGGACAGAGCGGAGTCTGTTATTTCCATTATATTATCAACGAACCGAAAAAAACCGTCAAAATTTGCGAAAATTTTCGGAGCGAACGACAACTGGGCCCCAGAACTGAGCAATACGCGACGCACTGTCACGCGCTATAAAATATTGGCAAATCCGGAGATATTTTCAGAAAAAAGTATCTCAACTTGGCCAACAAGTATTCCTTTTTATTTTGTGATAAAGATTTACGTTTGAGCTGTAAAGTTACGATACTTTGAGTTGATAATTTTATTATTCATATTCACGGGCATGTAAACAGATCATTACTGAGTATTTGTGGTCAGTCACGTGGTTCAGCTCGACCAATCAAAATGCGACAGGCAGGGCATGATAATATAATGCTTATTCTACACTGTCAGTGCTTTGTGCTTTTACTTTTGAAGGCCAGTGATAAGTTTCATTTCACATACTTTTGGAAGAATAGTAAGAAAATGTATTTGTGTTATTTTGTGTTATAAAGCAAAAGATATGTATATGAGTATATCACTAAATATCAGTAAAAGCTGACTTTCCGATCCCTACAGACCTGTACGGAGCGCAAGATGTAAATACATTGGTTCACACATGGATGAACGGACGTTTGTATGTATGTATGTATGTATGTATGTATGTATGTATGTATGTATGTATGTATGTATGTATGTATGTATGTATGTATGTATGTATGTATGTATGTATGTATGTATGTATGTATGTATGTATGTATGTATGTATGTATGTATGTATGTATGTATGTATGTATGTATGTATGTATGTATGTATGTATGTATGTATGAATGACTGGGATGTACATGTGTGTACATGTACACGTGCACGGTGCGGATGTATGAATGTGTATGCCTGTTGCAATGTAACGCGTACAAATTTGAAATCATTATATGTGTACATCCATGCGTGTTGTGCATGTGCATACTCAACCCATCGTATATCACTGTACTCGGCCTGTAAAACGTTTTTAAATGTATAAACCAATTATTTTACTTTCGGCGCCTCACAGACCTGCACGAAGTCGTCAACTTATCCAACGACTTCAGAAAAAGCATATTAGTCATTACGTATACCTCTCCATTTACTCATGCTCTGAACTAGATCTTTCAAAGAAAGCAATGCGTACTACACAAAGACAATCTAGTCGATTTTTTCTCACAATTCCTGATCTCCAGTACTTCAATAGGAACACGCGATTACTTACTGAACTGAATGCTTCGCCTTTGTGCTTTCCCAGGGGCCATCCCGACGTCACTCAGAAACCATGTAAGTGTCTCTCCTGGGAACCGTACGACTTACGTCGTACTTTCTGATCGTTCAAATTGCACCATAGTTATAAACTGAGATAGTGAGTCAAAGTGATGTATTGTGCAGATAACATGACAGGGAGTGTGTATTAATTTGAAAAACACCTCCAGTATATGATGTGTTTTCCACGTGAACACTTTCAAGTACCTAGTAAGGGTTTTAATAAGGCATATGACGTTTGTGGGCGAAAGCTATTGAAATAAACCCGGTTAATATTCTGATTTATGGGATGATTATTCTGATTACAACGATGATAAAAAAGAGGAAAAATCGATGACTAAGATGTTATTGTTGTTATTGTTTGTTGTTTTTGTTGTTGTTGTCGTTGATGATGATGATGATGATGATGATGATGATGATGATGATGATGGTGGTGGTGGTGGTGGTGGTGGTGGTGGTGATGATGATGATGATGATGATGATGATGATGATGATGATGATGATGATCAGTGGTGGTGGCGGTGGTGGTGGTGATGATGATGAAGATGATGATGATGATGATGATGATGGTGGTGGTGGTGGTGGTGTTGGTGGTGGTGGTGATGATGGTGATGATGATGATGATGATGATGATGATGATGATGATGGTTGTGGTGGTGGTGATGATGATGGTGATGATAGCGGTCGTAATGATGTAAATTGTTGCTCGGAAGTTCACTAACCTATGCGATTACCGACCTCTCACGCCTATTGCCAAATTTTCCAGATCTGTTTCGGGTGAAGTTGAATTTTACTGTTGTTGCTTGGTTACTGAAAATGAGGTTTATCATTTACAAATAAAATGAATGTGGTTCATATTGAGTGTATGGAATAAAACACGATTAAAAACACGCGCGAATGGGAAAACAGATACAACAACAGCCTAACTCGGTTGATGACATCTTATCATCAGTGCATTGCCCTTTTCAAAGAGATTCCCGTCATCCAATTTTCTCTTTTAGCCAGACTTCTTTGTATTTCATAAACAGACTTAATACACCGAACGCATCGTCATCATTATATTTTTACTTCCTCCGCCTTTCAAAAATTCGCAGTAAGTATTATTGATTCTGCTTTCTTTAATGCTTCCAAGGTGGCAATCGAAAACAAGACGGCCTTCACCCGGCAATTTCTGTAAACATCAATTCTGGCGACTCGCTAACAAACACCCTAATGCAAGACTTTCGAGAATCAATTCACCACTAGCAAGTCTGATTTCATTTTCAAAAAAAAAACATTCGCTGGCAGCTGAACGTCGATCGTTGGCGGGCTATCTGTGATCTGGTCACCAGTCGGGACGACTCTTATTCAGGTCCTTGCCATGACAAAATGAATAGTCTCTCTTTTCGTTCTGCCGCCAATGGTTTTCCTTTCGGAAAGCTTTCGAAACAAAACGGTATACCTTCTTGTATAAAATTGTGCACGATGGTACACTGAGCTTGATGTTATGCGGCAGTTCTCCCAGATCGAGGCCGCATGATTGTTTGAAGTTGTTAGTAAACAGAAACACAATTTATCAGCTAAATTTTTTGAAAATAATTGTATATGCCACTACAGTTGTTCAGGTTTAAATTTTGTCAGATTTAACGACAATCGAACTTTTACCACTGGTTGGACCATTGGAGGAGTTGAATACACAGTAGCTGTTATATTTAAATTAAAAGTACAGTAACTTAAAATTGTTATTTACCCAGACTGGTGTATATGCATACTTTTTACGGCAATCTTTTAACAATGTCTAATTTTATTTCAGAAACGCGATACACCTTCTGGCAAATGAAAAATTTGATATATAAGTGCGCAACGTCATGACCATCTTGTCTTTGTGTGATTAATTATTCAGTACTGCATGCTGCCCTCAACGGGCAGATATACGTATACACGTATATAAAAGTGAAATGCAAATAAGGTACGGTGTAATCATCCAACAAGCGACAGGAGTTTCTTTTTTCACTGCTCCTTCGAGTGGAGAAGCGACGATGATGCGAGTTCGCTTCCTTCCGTTGAATGGATAGCCCGTCCCCTGTTCTCGGAATCGCACACAATTCACACATGCGATCTAGGAGGTGAGTTCAATAGCACGTTTTGAGGTGTCACACGCCGACTATTATTTGAATGCCACTTGATTGTCAAGAAGCAACAACTCTGGAAATGTCAATAACTTCACCTAGGATAATTGAAAAATAAAAATCGTCGCGCAATTTATGTAAACTCAACAAGAGCATAGCAACTGAACGAAATCAAATCTCCCTTTTCGGAGCCGTTCATTGTTTGCATAGCAACCGCCTCGAGGGAAATTACGAGAATTGTTCAGAAGGAGCGTCTCCTCTTTCACATCGTAACATTTCGGCGTAACCATACCCAAGCTAAGTTGACCAGTTTCCTTTTCACACTAAATTTCCTCGCTCAATTGATAAAAGCGCGCCTTTTACCAACTTTTCTCGGTGTGTACTATAAACGATGCTCTCGTGATGCATGGCATTTTGCAATATCTCAAACCCCGAGTTTCTGTCAAAAAAAAATTATGTTCAATCCCTTTCATTCACAGCTGGAATCAGCTAGAGCCATCACAAGAAAAGAGCTCTAAATTTCTTTTTCTGTTCCATCACTGTCGACCCCGATGTTAATGTGTTATTTCTCAAAGCGATACTGAACTGATGTATGTATGCATGTCATCGCGATATCATTTTCTTGCCATAAAGATCCAAGATTAAAATGTGTCGAGGCACAGTCTTGCAGACCACCTTAGCAGTATGTATCCTACGTTTTTGTCCTTCTCTCTACCTCTCTCTGATGCGATTGTCAATATTCATGCAGATACAAACTTCTCTACTCACTTCCTGAGGTAATTGCAAGCGATACAGAGTGTGCCAATTAGAGTGCGCATGGGATTAAGTCACATGTCGTCACCATGTTTAACGTGTTTGTTCACCCTTCTTTGTTTCCTGTAGGATTCTGCTACACGCCTTGCTCAGCAGAGGGGAAGCTGAAATCTCATTCCGGGTCTCAACGCAGTCCAGTGCACAAGGTCTGCCTATCCAGGGATGGTAAGTTATTATCAGTTTTCTTGCTCTTTCTTAAAATATCTCACAAGACGCTAAATGCACGGAGCGGACAATACAACACTTTGTAGCGAATGCCCGAATTGATGGCCGACGCGGCCGGCTGAATGGGTTGATGCAGTCGGGCGGTGATTCCGGCGTGCTTAGCTCGGCGTCGGACGACTCATCTTGCAGTAGTACTAAGTAGTTCAACAGTATTCATGACAGTATACTGCCCGCGGTGTAACCAGTCTAGCGTGGCGTATAACTGTCACGAATTCATCTCTCAGAATACGAAAGTAAGGCTTAGTAAGCTTAGAAACGCATAGATGCAAAGTCGTGCGATATCCTGAGCCGCGAAACCAACGTGTTTTTTTTTTGGGGGGGGGGGGCACCGCACCCTAATGCCTAGTTGTTTAAAATCACTAGTCTGTAGTCAGTATTCAATCGTGATGATCTGCATACCTTTGGTATTACATGCAACGTCAATTTGTTCCCTGCCAAAATACTCAATAATTGGATCGATTCTTATCAACGTCTCTGGCGGGTTTGGCGAACAATTGTCCAGAATTGCGTCAGGGAAAATTTTGACTTATCGACTGCCGGTAAAGAGTATAGATGAGCGCTGCGGCGTGCCATAGTCAACAGATATATTCCAGTGTTTTCAGAGATTTCTTCTTAGAAAAGCCGACTGCGTTTGAAATCGAAAGCCATCAGACGCCGTGCTGTCTAATATTTAAAACGGAAAACGTTAAGCACTGAATTTACTCTTTAAAGTTTGTATCGTAAACTGAAGGACAAATTTCCGTGTACGAGCAAATCTAATATGTTAACTCGGCATTATAAAGTTACTGTAACACATAGTTTACAGCTCTCTTTCTTGAATGACCTCAATATGATCAGAAACTCAGAGACAGCTAGCTCTGTTAGTTGAACTTTCGCTGAGGAAGTGAAAATTCAAAAAAAGAAGATGAATAATGAGTGAAATGATCTTTTAGCCATATCATGTCTTCACGATATTATATAATATCAAGTGTATTGAACTTTCGCTGAGGAAGTGAAAATTCAAGAAAAAGAAGATGAATAATGAGTGAAATGATCTTTTAGCCATATCATGTCTTCACGATATTATATAATATCAAGTGTATTGAACTTTCGCTGAGGAAGTGAAAATTCAAGAAAAAGAAGATGAATAATGAGTGAAATGATCTTTTAGCCATATCATGTCTTCACGATATTAATATCAAGTCGAATTACTGCAATGTTTTTGAAGAGGTTATTCAGCACTTGAGCTTGTGGCATTTAAGGCTATTCTTATCTCGTAAATTGAAAAAAATGGAAAAAAAAGAAACTAACAAAAAAAAATGATCTCATACGCTTGCCAGCGTTTTGCCTCAAGGTTTACTTAAATGGTGAAAGTGTAATGACGTTGTTTTTCAATAAATTCAATTTTATAGTTAAACTTCGTGATGTTCCTTGGGTCTCAACACATTTTTGCGATGGACACTTAATTATCTTTATGATCGAATAAAAGCATCGCCGCAGTAAATTTATAATTACATTTTCAAAAATAATGTTTGGGGCCACGCTGTGAGAAACCAAACCGAGGCGGATCCAACACAGTTTATGATGACGTAAATCCGTATTTTTATCTGGTGACCGGATGTTGTATCATAGTATCTTTAATGTATATAGCAAGTTTCATCTACTTTGGTCCAGTCAATTCAAATATATATCCATAATTAGCAAAGTTCATTAAATATGCAAATTAGGAATTGGCTGAAGTGTAAATGCTTAATGACTTTCAATAATGTTAAATTATAGTATCTTCAACACACATACCAAGTTTGGTTAATTTTGATCAAGTCAAATCAGATATATATCCCTAATTAGGAAAGTTCCTTAAATATGCAAATTAGCATTTATCTTCGTTCCCACTGCTGATATATCTTGGTGTGATCAACATTTGTAGCAAATCTCATCAAATTATGTGCAGTTGTTTTTAATGTATATCCGTTTTTTCTAAAATTATTATTATTGCAAATGAGCAAAATGTATGCAAGCCACACCCACCAAAAACAAACAGTTCTTGCCGTTTGCTAACTGAATCTATGTACCAGATTTGAGTCTGATCTGATCAGCCGTTTTTGAGATATTGGACCAACAGACAGACAGACACACACACACACAGACACACAGACATACAGACATCGCTGCGACATATGCTCACGTGTGTGAACACGTGAGCAAAACAAAAACGGGAAACGTTAACCACTGAATTTACTCTTCAAGTTCTGTATCGTAAACTGAAGGGCAAATTTCCGTGAACGAGCAAATTCTAAATGTTGACTCGGCATTATAAAGTTACTGTAACACATAGTTTACAGCTCTCTTTCTTGAATGACCTCAATATGATCAGAAACTCAGAGACAGCTAGCTCTGTGAGTTGAACTTTCGCTGAGGAAGTGAAAATTCAAGAAAAAGAAGATGAATAATGAGTGAAATGATCTATTAGCCATATCATGTCTTCACGATATTATATAATATCAAGTGTATTGAACTTTCGCTGAGGAAGTGAAAATTCAAGGAAAAGAAGATGAATAATGAGTGAAATGATCTTTTAGCCATATCATGTCTTCACGATATTATATAATATCAAGTGTATTGAACTTTCGCTGAGGAAGTGAAAATTCAAAAAAAAGAAGATGAATAATGAGTGAAATGATCTTTTAGCCATATCATGTCTTCACGATATTAATATCAAGTGTACTGAACTTTCGCTGAGGAAGTGAAAATTCAAAAAGGAGAAGATGAATAATGAGTGAAATGATCTTTTAGCCATATCATGTCTTCACGATATTAATATCAAGTCGAATTACTTGCGATCTTTTTGAAGAGGTTATTCAGTACTTGAGCTTGTGGCATTTAAGGCTATCCTTATCTCGTAAATTGAAAAAATAAAAAAAAAGAAACTAACAAAAAAAAACAATAATCCCATACGCTTGCCAGCGTTTTGCCTCAAGGTTTACTTTAATGGTGAAAGTGTAATGACGTTGTTTTTCAATAAATTCAATTTTATAGTTAAACTTCGTGATGTTCCTTTGGGTCTCAACACATTTTTGCGATGGACACTTAATTATCTTTATGATCGAATAAAAGCATCGCCGCAGTAAATTTATAATTACATTTTCAAAAATAATGATTGGGGCCACGCTTTGAGAAACCAAACCGAGGCGGATCCAACACAGTTAATGATGACGTAAATGCGTGTTTTTATCTGGTGGCCGGGGCTCAGATGTAGGCTGCACAGTGAATTAAAATATGTCGATCTCCGCGTGCAATGTGATTTGGGGGTCATCGTTCCAACCTCTTGATAGATAAAGACATTCACAAGTTTGCTTTTATCTGTACCGTGTATGTATGTATGTATGTATGTATGTATGTATGTATGTATGTATGTATGTATGTATGTATGTATGTATGTATGTATGTATGTATGTATGTATGTATGTATGTATGTATGTATGTATGTATGTACGTACGTACGTACGTACGTACGTATGTATGTATGTATGTATGTATGTATGTATGTATGTATGTATGTATGTATGTATGTATATGTATGTATGTATGTATGTATGTATATGTATGTATGTATGTAGGTAGGTAGGTAGTTATGTATGTAGTAAATTAAACAGATCAGTAGCCCTATCTACCATTTTTATACATTCTTACTGACAGCAGATAAAGAGCAAAATTACAAGTAATTATTTCCCGCGTATGTTGATCTCACAGAACTGATTTCTTCCAGTACGGTCATCTGAGATAGCAATATGGCGGCTAGCTTACTGAATTTCTGTTAATTTGGATCGGTTACATGAAGTGAGCTTCAAATGTGCGGACTTACCGGCTACAATGTCAACGGTAAAGACCGATACGAAATACCTTGAATCTCTCATCTCAGCCCGAGAAAATTCCACGAATCTCCCTTTTCGTTTTAAAACCGATACGATGATTATAATTTAACATGCTAGCAGTCGTCTTTAACTCAAGCATTTGTAGTCTGTCTAACCTCAACATCACTTTATGAAACGGTCTTCGAAGACGATCCTTGAGCACGAAACACAGTCGGACGCAGTCACCACAATTCTTTCGCATGAAAACGGAGACATCCCCGAGAAACCATCTTGTGCAACGTGAAATAGGCAAGTCTTAACTTGAAGTGACAATCATGAACAGTCTAAAACGATGCCGCCCAAAATGATCTGAAAGAAGCTCAGTTAATTCTTTAGAGAGTTTGGATGAACAGTGTTACTTTGAGAACCGTAAAAAGTCCAAATGAAAAGTGGGATCTGAAATCATTTTACTGACGGACTGACCGGGACTCAGTCGCACTAATCTCCGTCAAAGATCAAAAATCCATTTATTGATGTCGTCTAGTCATGTAACTTTCAATGAATAAAAATTCCCTTAATCAATCCAGTATATAAATGATCGAGAAACTTCCATTAACCACACTCACGTTTCCGATTCACTTAAGCAACAGGCAAAGAGGTCGGTTATAAAGCTGTTATCTATGAACGATCGACACCATCCGTTAGATATGAACCATTTCGTGAGGGGATACGACGAAATATTGCCCAGCAACTTCACCACGTCAGATAAATTCAACACGCACATGCATTAATTTCGTACAAAACTGTCAACAAGATATCACAATTGGCAGATTTGTCGGGTAGCGTACCTGGCACTGTGTGTCCAGGGCATTTCCATTGACTCCCTGAGTTACCGTGGCGCCATGAGGGATTGCCATTGGAAAACATTATTTATTTATGTCTTCATTTATCATATCTATTTATCCAGTTGATTTTGTTTAAATTTATAATCTATTTTAATGTTAAATTATTATTGTTGGTATATATATATATTCATAATTTATTATTATATTATTTATTTATTTATTTATTCGTTTATTTTTTATTTATTTCTTGAAAGGGTCAACAGCCAAGAGATCCAATAACATCACCTGTAATGATAACAAATCATAAAAATCACATTAAACCACGCAGCGTACAATAAACAAAAACAAGTAAACATCAGCTAGAAAAATATCTCGAAACTAAATTTAAAGGAAGTCTGAGGAATAGAAAAGTGTATTTTATCTTGTTAAATCGTCCTTTTAAGCCTGATTAGTGGTTTATGACATATGGTTATGACGAGTTGTGGTTTATGATTAGTGGTTTGTTACTTTATGGCGGTATTCAAACTTACAAATGTTTGAAAGGGTAGTAGAAACAGATCTGCCAAAAACAATGCCCTTCAGAAACAGTCAGATCCAAAAAAGTCAGATCCTTTGTATCGAGAGAGGAGGACAAATATATGAACAATGATAAAAACATTTTGTTATCGTGTCGAGAGTGATACTGGGGAAATTAGCCTATATATTTTATGGGGTGATGTTTCTCACGTACATAGCAGCAGACGGTAATGGGCTGAAGTCACTTTTGGTGAGCTGACGGTCATTACGTCTCTGGTCTCGGGGTCGTCAACACGTTTCTTCCGAGGACATATATGCCAAGGGTCGCCGCCAACGCTTGCCGGCAATTTGCACTTATTTAGTCCTCCCAAACCATAAAAAGCTGTCGTTCAAGAACTGTCGCAGGGAAATTATTCTTTAAAAAGTATACTGGGATATGAGGCTATTAACGACGAATCTTGCACGTAAGAAAGGATCCTCGAAATATATCGAAAATCTGGCATGATGAAATTCTTCTATAAAGTGAGCGTATTTTCGATCCATAATCATACACAGAGTCATATACCAACTCAAGCAGATGATGTTTATTCTTAGAAAGGGCCTGAGAAAAAATATTAATCATTATATTTGAGCTTTGTCAATACCCATTAATTTTGCGACGTCATGCCCCAGATTGTTATATCCAATTATCGAGCATTATGGCCCAAAATGCTTTCTACATCTACAAATTCACTTGCATTGTCAAAACTATAAAATAATAGCAATAATGTACCCCTTCAGGCCCTTAATGGACTTAAGCAAACTTTGCACTTCAAATGTACTCGGCTTTGCCTCATACATTATGTCGTGTGAAGTTTGCTTTCGTCCATTATGGGCAGGGAGGGGTACGTTATTGCTTAAATATTAAACGGTTTTGAAGTGCTCGACGAATATATTATGATCCATCGACTAGTGCAGCTGAAGCCTGTTTTAGCATTTGATGGCCAACACCCAGTACGGTTGTTCGTCTAGGAAAACGCAATGGGGTGGATGTAGTGAAATAATCCGCGCGGACCATTAACACTAATGGACTTAAGCAACTTTGCACTTCAAATGTACTCGGCTTTGCCTCATACATTATGTCGTGTGAAGTTTGCTTTCGTCCATAATGGGCAGGGAGGGGTACGTTATTGCTTAAATATTAAACGGTTTTGAAGTGCTCGACGAATATATTATGATCCATCGACTAGTGCAGCTGAAGCCTGTTTTAGCATTTGATGGCCAACACCCAGTACGGTTGTTCGTCTAGGAAAACGCAATGGGGTGGATGTAGTGAAAAATAATCCGCGCGGACCATTAACATTTATTTGTGGGCAAGGGGGAGAGGAACGCCAAAAATTAACGGGCGAGGCTTGACGAGCCCGTTAATTTGGCTTTCCTCGAGCCCGCGCCCACAAATAAACGTTAATGGTCAGAGCGGAGTATGTAATTTCCATTATATTATCAGCCAACCCAAGAAAACCGTGAAAATTTCCGAAAATTTCATTAGCGAACGACAACTGGGTCCCAGAAACTGAGCAATACGCGACGCACTGTCACGCGCGCTGTAAAAAATTGGCAAATCCGGAGATGTTTTCAGAAAAAAGTATCTCAACTTGACCTACAAGTTCTCCATTTTATTTTGTGATTGATTATGATTTAGCTTAAGTTTGAGCTGTAAAATTACGATACTTTGAGTTGTTAATCTTATTATTCATATTCACGGGCATGTAAACAAACATTACTGTGTATTTGTGGTCAGTCATGTGGTTCAGCTCGACCAATCAAACTGCGTCGGGCAGGGTATGGTAATATAATAATTGTTGAATTTATCTGCCGCCATTATTATGACGTACATTCCAGCATTTTGCATAGGAAATACTACACCTCACATTTTTTTGCTCAGAACTTTGACCACATTATGGTGTTCCCGTTGTAAACCCACATCGTCGAGTGATCAATTTTAATATCAAAGCGACATTATCTTACTGACTAATCGCAACAAGGTAAAACTGTGATCGATACTAATTTACATGTAAATCAGTGGTGTCTTGAGAAGAAAACACCTGCATTGCAGGCAATGCTTGTGTTCGGATTGGTCCATTAAAACACTCACACCTGGTTGTATTAATTATCTGTACAGGTGGATAGTTCTCTATTTCATTTGCGTCGACGCTTTTATTAAGGATGCCACGCTTTGTATTTCTGGAGGCAAATGGGACAGTGACTCTGGGCGACGTATTTCCAAATACAAGATTTCCCTCTTCGAACCTGTCGCAAGGGAACAAGACTGGCAGGAAGATTTTAGACTTACAAAAGCACAAGAGCTGTCACTGTTAGCCGAACGATCAGAGAAATTAGCCAAAATCCAACGTTGACATTGTACCAAGAAAACTTAGAAAATTTATCTGTTTGGGGTGTCACTGCATGTCATTCCTAGGACCGCAACAGAAATTAACGTATAAAAAATTCTCAGAGAAAAAAGTAAAATATATACACTCGTTCCTGCTCTTACTGCAGATATTGAAGCAAATGAGTCAAGTTTTGGTTGTGCCGTATTGTCCAACTGAGATCTTGAGTGTTGAAAGACGACAACGAATCTAGACGCCGCGGTTTTTTGCTTGCGTAGAGAATGTTTAAAAATATGACCATAAATATGTCAAAGTCATTATCTATAGGCGCTATTTGCACAAAATTTTGTGCGTCTCTA
Source organism: Ptychodera flava (assembly GCF_041260155.1). Taxonomy (NCBI): domain Eukaryota; kingdom Metazoa; phylum Hemichordata; class Enteropneusta; family Ptychoderidae; genus Ptychodera; species Ptychodera flava. The sequence goes on along the minus strand of NC_091936.1, from coordinate 24,994,595 downwards.
CGCGAGTACGTGTGACGCACTACTTATTCTAATGCAGATTAGTAAACCGACACACTTTCATTCATATTTAATTTAGTATACCAAACGCTTTATTGTTATACTTATAAAGGAAAAAACTGTTTTGTTTACTACTTTACATAGGTAATTAACTAATTTGCATGAGAACGACAGGACGGCAGTGGGTTTAAGGGATTAAATGTAAGGCATGAGCAAAGGGCCGCGCGGCCAATATTGATATAAACAGCATATATGAGGTACATCTATAAACAAGTAAAAGTCGTCAACAACGGTCATTTAGAGAGAGAGAGAGAGAGAGAGAGAGAGAGAGAGAGAGAGAGAGAGAGAGAGAGAGAGAGAGAGAGAGAGAGAGAGAGAGAACTGAATGTTGGGAAAAAAGTTAACTGTAAACAGTTGTAACTGGACTTACAAAATATGGTGTGCATATATAAACTCGTCTCCTTGAAGATCATAAATACCGTTTCAAGATTATCCAGAAATGCCCAACTCAAACTTATCTCAAGCAAATATTCGTCTCCTCAGATAATTCGTTCGTAATGCTTTCTCCTGTCGACTCACGATGCAGCGATCCATCTTTCAATTACACGAGCCTTTGTCGGTATCAAAAAGCGTCGAAAGAGAGAATCAGCCAGACGGATGTGCGTTGCCTTCGTAAGGGTCACTCTAATGCAGTAAGTTAATAGCAAATACAAGATTTGCCATTCTGAAACTGTCTATCTTACAGAATCTTATATTTATTCTGTTCACTTTTGAGTTGAAATATGATTTAGCAGGGCGGGAGTGCGCGTGTCCGGGTATATTTATGAGTGCGTAAAGCAAACAAAAGCGTCCCCAAGGCGAGGGTCCGAGTGCCCTAGTGAATTCTATGCAACAATTCCAATCCCAAGCGGGCTTTTCCAATATGTTATGTGCCAGAGATCAGCTGAAGATAATTTTTAAGAGCGACTCGCTCATCACTGACATACTTGCGTTCGCAGCTGTCTTTGTTAATACTCTAATTTTTGCCGGATTTGGTATGGTTGGTATTCTAAGCGTACACGGCCACTGTCTCAGGCAGTAAATTCACCAAGTTATCCATTAACCTCATGCGGGAATAATTCAGCCTTCGTTTATTGAAATATTTAAGGATACCATCGTTAAGAACAGAGAATGGCAGGTTGTTTAGGTCTATGCTGGGAACAGACAACCATGACGTGTTCGTGGTACAACAATTGCGCAGTCGTATTAGCCAGTGTGAACGGCAATTTTGGTCTACTCTGACATGCGAGGTAGAGAATCCCATATTTAAAGTGTAATACTATTTCAACTCATAAATTTGATTAAAGGGACGGTAGATGGAATTTTTGATGATATCCCCCTCCAAGTTATGGTGAAATACTAAATATGGGCCTTGCAAAAACTATGCAATATTATTTATGAGACATAAATCCTGGTCCATACTAAATCTTTATGTTGATTCACAAGTCATAATTAGGATACTCTTATGATGAGATGCACAGAGATGCTTTGGTAATCGTTATGTGTAGCATTGATATAACGTAATTGCGAGTATATAATTTTTTCCTAGCAAAATGAAGTTTGCGGTTCTACTTCAAAATTATGTCCAATGCCCAATGTCTAATTTATCAACGTTACCCCGTTGTATCCTGCGTTTAGCTGACGTCACCTGCGATTACAGTACTTAAATATATATATATATATATATATATATATATATATATATATATATATATATATATATATATATATATATATATATACAAACACACACACACACACACAAAATGTATACAATGTGCCCTCCCGGTTATCACCATAATGGCTTTATGGCAACCTCTGAACTTGGGCACAGTATATATACGAATATAAGAGAGATTATTTATCGCAGTTTTATATATATATAATATATATATATATATATATATATATATATATATATATATATATATATATATATATATATTATATACAAGTACGAATATGAGAGAGAGAGAGAGAGAGAGAGAGAGAGAGAGAGAGAGAGAGAGAGAGAGAGAGAGAGAGAGAGAGAGAGAGAGATTATTTATCGCAGTTTCTTGGAAAGAGCGTTCATTGAGTAATACCTGTTATTCAAAACGATGTAAGTCGGACAGCTTATTACAATGATATGATTCAGGTATGGGGTTCTCCCCGGTACGTAAAATGGAGTTACACAATTATTGCAACACTGACGACGAAATATTACGTCACTGCAGGATACTTTCTATGTTCAATTTATCTAATTGCCGTCTGGCTCTAGGAAAAGGCCTCTCAGCCATAAGCGCGTCTTGAAGTAAAGTCTGTTGCGTCAATGATGGTTGATTATCCCGAATTTTACCATTCAAGGATTCTAAAACTTGATCTGTTGGAAAGACAAACTTAGACACAGCATTGCAACCTACTGTGAACCGAAGAAACCGTTCATATGAGATGAAAAATCAACTTTGAATTGGTATTCGTAGCCTACCTAAAGACCACTGGGACAAATTTTCTCAGCAAAACAATTCTAGTTTACTTAAGGGGACCTCTATAGTTAATAAAAGTGGCAGGCCACCCGGCATGACGTTGATTCGGTGATCAATATTTACACTAGAGTACTGAAACTTTCAACAAGATCACGAATACAACGGTCTTTTCAGGGTACTAATGCCCTCTTTTAATTGCATGTTAAAGAAGAGTTTTATTTCATTTAGCAAATAAAAGCATCTGTGTTCTTCTTCAGACTTCCAATAATCCATATAGGAGGGTTCTTACTAAGCACGAACTAGCAATTGTAAGTTGCAGTTTCGCTGTCTTTGGGGGCTGTAAAGTTTATCTTGTTTGAGAAGTATCATATAAAGGAAGAGACCTTGAGACCAGCCTTAAATAATAATACACTGTATCTTCAAACCGACAGAACGAATAAGTTAGTACTTGCCTCGAAACTGGTAGACAAACTTCTGCTCAAACTTTTCCTTATGGAAACCTCAAACGATCCTATCTCGAAATCATTGATGAAAATCTGAGACACCAGTTACAAAACCTTTACGATAATTTGTAAATCAAAATGGCTGCTATCCCTAAATTAACTGTTTTGGACAAATTTCAATTTTCGATTATCACAAAATCGAGAGGGTGAAATTGTGATGTACTCAATAGCCTACAAACAAGTTTACACAAAACCATACAAATAGCAAATATAAGCATTTGAGAATTTTGACATCTGTCCCCGGGGTGTATTTCACCTTAGTGCAGGGCATGGCAAAAGTTCTAGTATCTACAAGAGATTCATTCCGCCTACGGAAACAGGGGTTCTTCCCACAAACAACGTTTCCTCGGCGTACAGCATGACGTTCATCGATACAGAATGTATCAATAGTGTTTTTGATCGACTTTTAGAAGGTAAAACATCTTAGAGAAAAGCAAAAATTAAACGAATTCTTTCCCTTCAGCGCCCCTTGGTCATAAATGCTCGGGGAGGATTGACCGTTAGCGTTATATAGTTTTACTCTTAAAGCGTTGAGGTTGCCATGATGGTATTGTACAGCCGATAACAGTATATGTTTATCCTTCTTGTACAATAAAACATAGGTGAAGTTAATGTTGAAAAGGTTACCTGTCACTGTGCCATGTAACAAGTATTCGTTATAATGTTTGTTTATATTATTCCTTTTTTCTCTTGTTATTGGAAGTCGATACCCTTTATATTCACAATGGTTTTTCTTATATGAATTAGCGAAACTCTTAAAGATTAGTTATGAGATTAATTGAAAAGTTTAAGAGTGATTGTGTATGGGCGTATTTTGTTTCCAAAATCAGGAAATAAAGCGAACGCAAGGTTACATATTCTATAGTTTTCACTCTACCAAAACTTCGCTCGCGCCACGTAACCTATAAGCCGTAAAGAGATATTATTACCGTGGCTGATAAGGCTTTGTAAACCTGTAGCACTTAGCAGTATGAATACTAATGGATAAAATTTAACACGCAACTTATATACTTTTTTAGAGAAACTTTCATCTGAGTCGATATTGATAAAACTTGGACAATGACCCGAAGATTTGCTGCCCATACATTCACGCGGGGGTGTTCAGTCTTCCTTCCCCTCAGGTAATACGGTATTGATGTTTTGTACATAATGTCTTCGCTCTAATTTGTCAAAATCAATCCAGCCGTAGTTAAATTATGTAAGTTGATGACTAACGATATCCTTTTCCGTCCCTTGAGTGAAATAAGCATTACTTTTCCCGCCAGCCTGATAGCAATATCTTGTACTGTTACACAGTCTCTTATATGAAGGATGATTTTGACCTTCACTCGTGCACACTGACGAGAGGACAAAATAAAAGAGATCATAATACATTGATGGCCACATTCAAAGTGTTACAAAAGGTTAGACCAGGCACGATAGCTGGTATTTCTGTCGATCGCCTATACTTTGCTATTTTTATGTAGCGGAGCCGACGAGGCGACAGCGGAGAAACCGTTTTCATTCATCAAGGTGTGCAAATAATCGCAGAGTGTCATTATCGTCGCCTTTTGATACGAAGTCCCTTTATCACTTTGTGTCGATTGAATCAAGCCGATACAGACTCAACGGACATCAGTCTCGAGGCGAAGGTGAAATTCTTACGGTGTTGTTTTCCCCAAAAGCTACATCAAAACTCTGCTAGTCAAATTGGGCAAAAATTGTAGCGTATACACGGTCAGACTTGGACTATTATTGATATCTCAAATTGCACTCTTATGTGTCAAGTTTAAATCAAGAGATATAACGATGTTTATATTCAGAAAAATGAAAAAGAGAGAAGAGCCTCATCCTGAAAAGTATTCCACATATGCTGTAAAAAGTAAATAAAAATACTTGTTTTTTTGAAAATCAATAAAAATATCAATATCCTGCTTTCTCTTTTCTAGGCTTGCTCGGTGATATTTTGCAATTTTCTCAATGAATGTTCGCGTATAGGGATTATCTGTTTCTGATGGAAGAAGCGTCTATATAGCAAAACACAATGTCACACTATCCCGCTATCACTATATCGCTATACTGCAGCACATTCGTCAGGGACAATTTTCGACGGTGATGATAATGATGCTAATGATGATGGGTGATGATGATGATAACTTCAATAATACGTCGGAATAATGACATTCATGATGTTATCACGATCATGCTAATCAAACTGGTAATCAAAAATGACGACCATTCGCCACTTCTAACGTATATTGCTAAACCAATCAGCAAGTACCGTAAACTTTAAGTTCGCAAAACGCGTGTGATCAGTTATCAATCTTGGATGTAGACCGATTTTTGCGAATTGCTGAGTAAAATTGTACCGCAAACACAAAAAACTATCCTGATATGAACTGGAAATGCTCCCGTGTTTCAGTTTATGTTGCAATTATCTGTAAATTTACACCTTTCTATAACAGTATGGCCCAGTGTTTGTAACCTTATTAAAAATATTCTAATCAACATAACTATCGATATTCGTGTATGGCTTCAATCGAAAAAAATTATGACATATTCAAATTAGTAATTAGCTAAAATTAAAATGCTAAAATTCATTATCTGTTGGCATATCATTGCATTATCACTTTATGTAGCAATTTTAATTGCTTTTGGTCCAGTATCTCAAGTTCTACCCCAAATTGTGAAAAATTATTGAATATGCAAACTATAGATTAGCTCACCTGACGTAAATATGTAAAATGTCTTTCACTACAACAGTAACATTGTCTCATCAATATGCACTGTAGGTTTCCTCAACTTTGACCAGTTTTTCGACTTAAATATAATTTATTTGTTTTATAATTAAATGCGCAAATTAGTAATTACATGATCTAAAAATGCTACATAACTTCCTAAAATTTCATATCATTTATCTCCAATGTACATATTAGTAAGTTTCATCAACTTCGGCCAACTCTGTCCAGATATATATATATATATAATATATAATATATATATATATATATATATATATATATATATATATATATATATATATATATATATCCCTAGTTAGAAAAGTTCGTTAGATATGCAAATTCTTAATTAGCTGATCTACTGCTAAATGACTTTACCAATGTTATTTCATATTATCTTCAATGTACATAGCACATTTCGTCAACTTTGGTCAAGTAAATCCACATATTACCTTAATTAGGAAAGTTAGTTTGGTATGCAGAGTATGATTTCTGAACAAACAACCATTCAAAAAGTATTGAAATTATGCGGGCAACGACAAGCAAAAACTAATCTGTTTCTTGCCATTACGAGCACAATCCTTTTTCCTAGATTTGATTCCAATCGGATGAGCCGTTCTTGAGATATTACTCCCACAGACAGACTCGGACAGACGTCGGTACGACATAGCTAACGGGTGTGAACACGTGAGCTAACCAGGGAGTAACGCGCCTTCGTGCGATACAGGACAACCGTGTGTGCCAAGTTATCGGTGGCTTTCAGAACAGGTCAAAGAGTAATTGTTGTACTTGTGCATCACAGACCTGCTCCCTTTTTGCAAAAGTGCAGTGCAGTCGTCCCGGCAGTACATATTCTTCCAGGCTTTAACCGATGCACGGAAGTTTGCAAACCATCAAACACGGAGAAGGGTGTTCTGAAAAACAATGTGCGCGGCCACCAACACAGACTGGGGATCAAAATCGATGACCCGTTTATTGTATAAACGGTACCACATCCGTCAGAACCAACAAATTTTCTTCTCCTATATTTTGAGGACCTTCCTCGGCTTCTCTTTGTGGTACAGTGTCTAAAAAAATAAACAACAGAGTTATTTGCCGTCGACACGTGTAAGTATTAACGGCTAAGCCGTCCAGTTTGATAAATGTGAGCCTCGTACTTTAGAACTGCTTTCGTTATCCGGGAAGTAATTTCCCGTTTGATTTTGAACGAGGACCGATAATTAACTTGCATTTATACTGGTTTTCAGTGTTTCTATCCGAGGTCTTTCTAATCCACAAGTTGCATCGATCTTATTTTTCTTCTCGGGAAACCCTAGCCGGACTAATATAGCTGTCGCCATGGTAACCAAAATTGAACATTCCCTAAAGGTTGTTGATATCGGTATTAATATAATCACAGGCCATTCTCAAGGGCGGTGAGAGTAGATTTACTATAGCCGATGGATATGATCTTGAGTGTTGATATGTGAAGGGATGGGATTATTGTAAGTGAACAGGATATTGTCCTGAAAGATATACCCACGATTACTATACTGCCACTAATTCGGACATAATTTCCACAAGCCCTAGTTCCACAGATTTGTCTTGTTTTTACTGTAAGTTATAATAATAACATAAGGAATGTTTAGCGCAGTTTTGCGTCACCATAAATAGCGGCTTTTAAGCTCTTCCATAAGTGGTAGTTTTATTATCTTTTGGCAGAAATAATCAGTTAGCTTGCTGTAGTTTCTGTAAAGAAATTAAAATTTGCGAAGTAGAGTGGGACATCAAATTGATTTTGGGGAAGCGTTTGAACTATAAAATACAAAGACGACTTCACACGTTCAAACTGCCGTGCCGAGAAGACTCACAGTGGAAGACATGACAGAGGCAGCAAACAGCAGGACTTCTAACACGCTCTACATACCTGGGACTGTGCGAAATGCCTTAAACCGTGGCGATGTCGTTTATCGATGAGACCCGAGGGAAATATTCGCGTTGCTGTATTGTTCTCGAATGAGTCCGCGCGGCAAGGTTGACGGGCCCGGCGACATTCCAGTTTTTTCACTCACTCTGCGCGAAATCACGTGCCAGAAAGCCTGAGCAATCCAAAGTGAGAGTGGTCAACGATATTACCTATAAAAATCGTACACATTGGGGATTTTGAAATCACGATAACAAGATTAGTTACAGTATGAAAATAGGATAAAATTCCTAGAGCGAAGCGCATACCTCACCGCGCGTCAAAATGTCTTCAACCTGAATTTTTGTTTCTCAGTATATGTTATATATGGCTTTAAAACAAAATGAAATGCTCTGTAGCTGATGTGGGCATTTTAAAGATGAACGATACCCCCCCCCCCCCCCCCACACACATTATTCCAGACTGTTACTTTAACGTATATCGTTCGCTTCAAGTGAATTCTTCCTATTGAAAAACGAGGGAGGAGGGCGTGCAAATTTTATCGTTTCAATTGTAAGGATGCTTACGTTATCGATGCCATGAGACACAAGTCGTAGAAGCTGGAAGGGATTTGTTAAAGTAATGATGGACAGAACAGCAGCAGAGAATGCACTTTCACAGCTTTATGTCGTGTTTTCTGACACCGCCAACGCTGTAATATGCCATACACGGTTAACTTTTACATCTGAACAACCATGCCCGGTCGTAAAAAAACGCTGGGGAACCTTAGTAGATCAATTTTTATGCGCGTCCAGACAGCTCTTGCAACCAGCAGAGACAACGCTGACCCACAATCCCTAAATAACCTTGAAAGGGCAGGGGACTAATGAGAAAAGCAGATATAACCGGAGAAAAACTAGAACGGAATTTTGTGACTGATTTTTTCTCGTGTCATGAGCTGCAATTTGCGACAAACTCAAGCGATGCCATGGCAGCAGGAAAGCGAACAGGAAGCAGGATATCTGCCATTTTTGTGAATTCAAACAAATCACCGGAAGTCAATAGCAAGTCGAGCATGTCGGCGTTCAACGGCTTCCGCATTACTCCGCGCCACATTCAATTGACATGAATTCCGCTGGGCATTGCGGAGTCATAAAACATCGCAATTGCCCAAGTGCGTAAAATTGAGGAGTTGAATATAAATTCAAGAATAACTTTCTCATCGCGAAATCGAGTGGAAAACGAGCCGTGAAAGAGAGAGAGCGAGAACGAGAATCGGTATGGGTCGGAGTAACAGACACCTCGGCTGCACGGAACATATTACATGTAAATCCAGGACGAGACACACATTTTATATTCAGAGACGGGTAGCGCTCGGTAAGTTTACGAACCTGACGTTATCCATTTTAAGTGCCAGTTGTATTGCATCACATGTTATTTCGATCGGGTACTGCATGAACATTGGGTGATGTAACACGCGTCCGTTACGCAGTCTTTCAGCTGTTTCGCCGCGCCCTCGCATTTGAAAAGCGCCGCTAATCACGGAGGTACGCGCTGAGTGTGATTTAAAGTCGTCAGCAATATGTTACAATTTTTCTTCAGTCTGATTTGGCAGTGATTAAATTCCACTGTCTGATTTATCTGATTTATGTCGCCATAGAGTGCGTTTTGAGCATACTGTTAATGCTTATTTATAGCACCGGTAGGATTATATTTATTTCATTTTTAACCAATTGCAAATTTGATTATGACAGAGTACGCCTTTTATTGTAATGAAACTAGGCACAAAGGACAAATTAATTAAATCAAGTGTGGCAATATCGGTTCGAATAAGTACCTGGACTTCTTGATAAGTAAAAGAAACAATCGAAGTCGGAAAACACAACAATCCAATTCGTTAAGAACAAATTACTACAATATGTTTGAATTTACTACAATATGTGGATTTTTTCACTTTAATGAGAAAGTGGTGTCCTTTATCAGGTAAGGCGTTTGAACTGTGATTTTGGTGGCAACGTTTGATAATTATTGTCTGATGAAACTGTAGTTGATGAATCGTAGATATGCAAATCATGACAAGTGATAGGTTTTCATGGGATAGTTCGATCAGGTGATGGGTAATTCAAATCCATCTTCGATCGGAGTTTTGAGAAACAGAGGGTAAGGAATTTCGACAGAGCGGAATGTCATTGAAGATCTAGGCGATAGAAGCAGGGCACCTCTAGGCCTCACATCCGCGAACTAGAGTAAATCTGCCAGTGATGTATACGTTCACACTGGAGAGTTTAGATCGCCTCTGAGTCGGCCCTGGTAATAAAAACGATGTGAACGCGCTATGTCGGCCCTTGTGAACGCGGACCAGATCTAGAGGAGGTTCCGGGCTTGAATGTAAACTACATATATAACAGTCAGTGTGTAAAGTATGCTATTGTTTGGACGAGAGCTCAAGGCGGGGGTCACGGTGGTATTAAAGTGGTAATATACCCAGGCTGTAATATACCAGTGCTAAATTGGGCCCTGTAACTAGCATAACAGTTAATGCCGAGACAAAGATCGTTCAGATAGCAGGAAAATCGACGTTAGAGGTATTTCAATGATAACGTACGTAGAAATAGCAAAAAGGACAGTTTAATGTTTAGAAAGTTTTCTTTTAGAACTTCCTTCCTAGAGCATTTAACCTGGACTTCCTTCGACGACCGGTCGCTCAAATTTTCCTTTACGGTGCTAAAAGTGCGGAGAAAACTTTGAAACGTAAGAAACACAAATATAATGGATATACCGGTCTGCAGGCGGGTACACACTTTATTTAGGTACAAAATATATTTGCCTAGCTGCTAGTGCTGTAAGTCGCGCATCGTATCGTTATATCACTGTACATCCGTCTGCAGTAGGGGTTACTGCTCAATTTTATTTCCAATGTTCCGGTAACCCCAGTGCCGTGTGTGTCAAAAACCTGCGAGGGGTCCGGTGTAGTATATCTATGCATGGCTTAGGAACAGACCAAGACAAAGTGTAACAATTTCATGCATATATGCGTATAGATGACTCTATGTGGTCGCGTTATAAATTGTTTTACCCTTCCGTTTATGTGATGCACAGCTTGACGGGAACACTACTAACAAAAGCGTTTCTCAGGATACAAAAAGTGATCAAAACTAGTCATTTAAAAGAAAGCTGAAAATCTCAAAATGCCAAGTATGTCGGTAAAGTTTAAGATTCATACTAATTTTATATATATATATATATATATATAATATATATATATATATATATATATATATATATTATATATGTATATATATATATATATAAAATACCAGTCAGGTATATATATATATATATATATATATATATATATATATATATATATATATATATATATATATATATATATATATATATATATATATATATATGCAACAATCATTTATATGCAGTTATTTCCTACACTGACTTCGGAAAACATCATTTGGGCATCATCCTTCAAAGAGAACAAAGCCTTAACAACTGCAAGCCTTTACAAACTTCACAAGCCTTAAAAACAAAACTAAACTTCTTAACAAACTCAAAAAAATCTATTAGGCATGTAATTTATTTGTTTGCCGACCAACAACTAAAAACAGCGCCGATGTTTGTGAGCGACGACAAATGTCCTATATTGTTGCTTGTGTTTCTTTGTGTCAGGAGAAAATAGAAACATCTATGTCAAATGATTGAATACTCAATGTGTCTTGCCATACTTTACTTCTCAAAATTCACCTGTTTCGACAGTCGTAAATTAAATTCTCCAACTCAGATTGAAAATCCTGTGTGTGAGTAAAGCAGACTTAAGCACTATTTTCACGAGCTTGATCGTCGACATCACGCACACGCATCGCGCCATTGTGACTCCTGCCTCATCGTACGCTCCCAATTAGCAAGATCAGACGCGAGAACCGAAAGTGCAGCAGACAATAATTTTTGACGACAGTTTCGCCAACTGAAGTGAAAAGTCGCCAAGAACCATGACCAAATAGGCGGAGCGAAATAAAGATGTTCTCCTACAACACGGTTACACAGTCGGACATAAAACGATTTGTAACAATTTGTAACTGCCGATTTTACGACTTTTCGGGCTTTAAAATGGAAAAAGTGGCTTGGTTAGACACCGGCAGAATTGTAATTGGATCATAACAAGAGCGCGGTTGATTTCTGTCAGTCCCTGTCCACAGTGCAATCTTGCAGAGGTCACAAGTCTTCGCATTGTACATATATTTCGAAATTGTGATAACTTTGGTTATCTCTTATCGTGGAAACAAGAATGTGCTGCCGCTTTGCTGTCATTTCTGATATTCACAACACTGCATATATATCATCACAAGAATTAACTTATCGGGCGAAAAACAAGTATGGACCTCAAAACGGCAAGTCGTTTGCGATTAGCAAAGTTGCCCTTTGAAATGATCTGAACCGACTCTCTCTGACTTATAATGGTCGCCCTTTTTGCCGTTCGACCTCTTCGCTTGTGAAAGATAAGTGAAAATGTACGATACAATCAGGGCAGAAGAAAGGAAATATTCAGTTGAAAACGGGTATGCATCCGCTTGTTTAGGTAAGATATCCCGGAACGTTCGCCAAGCTTTTCCATTTCTTAGGCATACCCCGAACTTAAATCCTAAGTAATTATGCTACAGATTCAAATAATTAATATATTAAATAAACAAACAACAAACAAATGAACAAACAAATAGATAAAATATAAACATACATACATACATACATACATACATACATACATACATACATACATACATACATACATACATACATACATACTTTCTGACATAACAGCACTACTATAATTGTTTTGGCTTTTTACCAAAACTTAGCTGTAAGTTCATAATACAACCTCAACTTTGAGGTAAATTTGCTAAATTCTAAAATTCAATATTCTGTGATGCCTTATGGAAAAGATCGTATGGTATCCATCAATAGAAATATGCGCACTCTTGCGGAAAATAACTTCCACGAAAAGAGCTTTTTCCCTCTTTGCTTCACATCAGCTCGGCTGGTAATGCATTCATCCACGAGGATGCCATTAATCTACCAGAAGCTGCATGCGCGTATCTCGAACAGAAGTCACCATTTCCTTGACCCACGATCCGTCGAGATGACCCATGACCTTACACTCGATGCCAAAAACTTCTACGCAAATATTAAAAAACAACAGACAAAGTACTGTTTAATCCGTTTGAACATAAACAAGTGTTCTATTGGCTCACATCCAACAAAATAATTCTTGCTGTTCTGATCGAAGCCTAATTTCTCTTCTTGTGGAGAGACATAGCCTCGTCGTTTGCACGTGTAATACATTATTCATCCGTCGTTTTGAACTGTTTTCCTGCTTTTGAATGCACGTGAAAAATTTCAAGTATGGCCATGAATAATTTTGCATCACTCAAAGGAAAAGTGCTACACAGTATTCTAAAAAATTCATCGACCCTGTCAGGTCAACAGGACAAACCAATCAAACGCGGAGTCGTTTTTTTTTAGATTCAATGTACCAGCTTATCGATCTTAGTCAACTGTTTGAGGTAATTTAACGCAGTTTTATCAAGTTCACTCTTCTGAATTTGTTCGGCGACTATCGTTGGAGCGTGAACAGCTCGACGCTTTGATAGGCGGGAACGAGATAGAAGAGTTACAGATGCTTGGAATTGCAGCACAAACAAACCCTAGTGAGTGATTCATGCGGTTGGTTCGAGTGAAATATAGCGCTGGTCGCACAACGCGACGATTCATACCTAGACTAGGGTGTTCGACTTCTCACAATCTTTATCGTTCCTGCATTCGTTGGTGTTTCGAAGAGCCTGAGGGTTGTACATCGGACGGTAAGCGTGCTAGCATTATATTCTGTGCCTTAAAATTGTCTCTGTTAAAAAAACAAGACTGGGAATTCCTCACTGTTTGATCAATTTGTAGATATTCTATATGTCTAACTTGGTTTTCGTTCAGAAAAATGCCAGCAAGCCGTTTTTGGTCGCGAGCGATAGGGCTCAGTATAGCTCTTCTTCCTCACTGTTCGGTTTGTCATGGGTACCAACTGATTCTTCGCTTTCGGCGGTTTTTGCGATCCGATAACAGGGAATCCTCGTCGCTACCTTGGAAAATACCCTGCTATGAATCAGACTTAGTATTTACATGGACCATTTAAGCACAAATATGTGTGTAACAACCCAGTCGAATTCCCATTTCTCGCGTCTATACAAATATAATTGTTAAAGCCCAGACAAATCTTTAACCCTCTTAGACTCAGCGGTTGTGAACACTCAAAGTTTTCATTTCCTGTGTGTGTCTTTTTATCTTCTTAAAAAAATCACGTGTTTATGAAGGCACTGCTGTTTTTCTTTTCATTCATGGCAGATTTTTTTTTAATTTGCGTCTTTTTAAAATGAGGTCACGTGAGTTCATCCACGACTCGGCAGCTGCTAGTCGCGAGTGATTTGTTTTGGGTGGATATGAATGATTTGCAGCGAGTCGAGGCTGTTGACGACATGCCCTGTCACAAAGTCCCCTCTCGGAACATTCCATAAATAGTTCAGACCCCCGACAGCTCGTATTCTGCAATCGTCACTCGTATTGGAGTTCAAAAGTAGGTAATCTTCTAACGGAAACTACAGAAGCTACGGGGAAAAAAAAAAAAAAAAAAAAAAAAATATATATATATATATATATATATATATATATATATATATATATTTTGCTTCTTGAGTTTGACATATTTATAAGACATGTATGAAATAGTAAAAAACGTAAGATTAGTCGTCATTATTAGAGTCTAGATTATTTATAGTATTTGTATGCAAAAAAAACTTGATTGTAAGAACATAATATTCTAACTCATTTCTGATTCTTTAAAATATAGCCATATATGTACGCTATATTTGGCGATAAGTTGTACAGCGTGACAAAAAAAATCGCCCTGACTGAAGTTCATGATTCAATGAAGTAAAGCTGTCCCTCTCGACTTATTTTTACTAAAAATAATCACGAGGGCACAATAATAACGAGCGACACACGTTCACCGCGACCCTTTTTCATTAGTAGCTGGAGTACTCTGATGAAATGGTGTTAATTCAATGCCATCGCCCCATCATTGCAAAATAAGCATCATGTTATCTTCCGCGTTCCGTGTGCCAAATAAAGAAAATGTTACAATGGGAGACGTATAGAAGCCTCAACTTGACGCACCTTTATATGCAGCGCTTCATATGCGGCACAGTTTTCGCGCAATATTTGATTTCAAAAGCGCGCGAATAGATTTTCACAGATAGCTATTCGACAGATGGGCTCACAGAGGAACTATTATCTAATTTCATGTAGAACACACACTCGCCAGGGATTTATCCAGTCGGTCTACCTGAGGGAAAGATAATTTGGAGCAAATTATGTATTGGATGTCATATACTGTCCTTGAAGCACTTCTGTATCTTTTATTTATTGCATGCAACGTATATATAAACCACTTTAGAAGATGTCGTTTTGTTCCGCGGGTAGGATATATATATATATATATATATATATATAATATATATATATATATATATATATATATATATATATATATATATATATATATATATATATATATATATATATATATATATATATATATATATATATATATATATATATTCAAAATTCAAAAATGTTGTGCGGATAAAATCGCAACTTGTCTGTGTGGCGGATCAGTGAAGACTTTTCACGTGCGTTTACGCTTTGGTCCACGTGATTATTTCACTGAGATTTCTCACGCACGCGTACGTGTATATGACTTGTGCTTGTGACGTTACGTTCGAAACACGTGTTGTAAGTGTCAATGGCGGTTTTTCTAAGGCTTTCTTCAGCTCGGTACACGCGTGCTGAACCATCACATAAAAACTCGGACACGAACTGGAATAACGAGAACTCGCGGTCGACCCGAACTTTTTGCCAAGATAGTCTCTCTCTCTCTCTCTCTGTCTCTCTCTCTCTCTCTCTCTCTCTCTCTCTCTCTCTCTCTCTCTCTCTCTCTCTCTCTCTCTCTCTCTCTCTGCGGAGTTTGCCGGAGGGGTGTCAATCTATCGTCTTCGGTATATTGTCATGGGACACACTAATTATTTGTAACGGGATATAAGGAATAAAGGTGTCATATTTTAATCAATGGGAAGATAAATTTGTCATATTTTCCGGAAATTTCTTTTTTTTTCCCGTAAAACCAGCGACATTAAATGGTCTGCAGCCATGGGAGAACCTCATCACTTTCCCAAATGGAAGATAATCTCTATTCAAGACTTTTACCACCATTTTGAGTGTCTCTGAGAAGATGACAAACATTTTCTTCAAAATTTGAAGAAAACATTTTTTATTTAATTTTGCGCAATTTAACGTTCGCCATATTGAGCAAGGGGAGACGTGAAGCTATTTTGAAATTTGATTTACTCACTTCAAAAAGATGGCCGTATCTAGTAAAAATACCATGATTTTTTTTTCTTATTTAAATATTAAGATCTTTCTGGCTGCAGAAACATACTCATCATGATGAACCGAGATGAACTTTTGGATCATCCCTTTATGAAACCATTTGGCGCTCTGGAGCCAATTCACTTCTCTACCTTGCTGTATATCTGTCATCTTTTGGGAATGTATGAACCCAACTAGAGAAAAGCGCTCGATTTATCGCCGCTGTCCCAGAGAGGCGCGCGACAATACAGTGCCCGTTTGTGTCGATCAGAAGATTGCCGCCGTCTCCGAACATAACCGCCCTGGGTTTTTTTTATTGCAGTTTCATAAATCTCACCCTTGTGACTGTCTCCTAACGACTAGAGTGGCTTCAAGGAATTGACCTAATACCGCAGTCCTGACTTAACTCCTCCATAGGGTACGTTCATGCCCTTACTCCTCAATCGAAATCGTGTCTTTCCGTTGTGGACAGCCCGTTCAAAGAAAAGGGGAAATGTTTTTTTCATAAAATGTAGGATTGGGTTATCTAATTTTAGACAAAAAATTCCACCGACTGACAAAAAAGTGTTCTCTGATATTCAAGACGCATTCGCACTAGCCGCATCGATGATGATTTACGACGTCCAAAACCTCGGCGTATAAGGGATGAAATAAATAAATGAATTCCTGTCCAAATGGCAAAGGGTCTTAATCCGCCCACTTCAAGGCTGGCAATCCGCTTTTATGTCCCTGTAACAGAATCTGTTTGTTGCGAGCAGTTCACACGGATACCCGAGGTCCGCATTATCGACGGCGGGATGATATACATCAACTCCACGGGAAAGCCACACTTGTGTAGACATGCAATAAATATCCAGGCACTCTCCAGAACTCACATTTGGTGAAGTATACAATGTGTTTGCAAAGCTATCCATAACCCGTGCTGTATTCCCCCCCCCCCCCAAAGTGTGTGTCTAATTAAAGACGGGGACGAACAAGACGACAAATGTCAAGGAGATGGTCTCCCAGAGGAATACAAATTTATCAACATGTTTAACTTGGAAAGGATTGATGTAGCGTAAACATTGAATGCAAGCATTTTGGATGGTGCCATTTCACACACCCAGGAACACCGTGTTGCGTCATGGTTTGCCGTAAATTTTGCAACTGTCCGACACGTTTGTCGATGTTTAAAGAGCCTCGCTCGGTGCAGCGCTAAGTTTGTGGTGATTTATATTTTTGTCGATTTAGTTATAACAGTCTCCTGCTCTGTACTCTTGTGTACAATTGGCTCTCACTGCCTCGTTTTTTACGTTGCTCGAGTAGCGATCGATCGATGCCATGGAATCAGCCGGGATTGCACTTCGAGAGAGCTTAAAGTTTCTCCCGTTTGCGTCAGTCGGAATGGTCGTTTTCGGCGAATAGGGAGGGATGTAACTGCGCGAAGTCAATGCGTATAGTGAGCAAGTCGGGAGATTTTCAGTTTGTTAGATATAGCAGACATGTTTAGATGTCTTTCAACACTAGGTACAGCTGTTCAGTGACTCGACTCTGGTTATTTTCTGAATTATATACAATCTCGTATTTCTTGGCTTCTGTACTGTGTTATGTTGCCTTTACTATGTTATGCTTCCTTTATAGGTCATGGCCGCTAAGGTCATGATCATGACTTGTCTTTAAGATACAGGCTCGCGCGCTCTCTCTCTCCCTCCTTCTCCCCCGCTCTGTCTGTCTGTCTGTCTGTCTGACTGTCTGTCTGGCTCTTTAATCCAGCTTTTATAAATGTAAAATTTGGCGCCACGTACGTACAGGTTGTGTTGAATATTAAAAATTCGCCGTGTTTTGCCAAAACAGAACTAGAAGAACAAGAGAGTTTATTTTACAAACAGGAGAAAATACTGGAAACAATACAAAAGTTAAAGCAAATTTAGCTTGAGCAGGACAACGCTTACGTGTGACTTCTCCCTCGCTACTTGGGAAACGACAAGAAGCTAACAATCGCTCCATCAAAATTGCATATGTAACTGCTGAAACATTGAAAAGCTTCGCAAGAAGGGGGATAAAATTATACGATAGCACTTTAAACAGTAATGTGCGCTTATAATGTGATCAAATCTCTAAAATCGACTCCACTACTTATTTAAGAATATATGTGTTGCTTGTTCTGTATTAGCATACATCTCGAGCATGCGTGATGGCAGATTTAGTGGATTCACTATGGATAGGTTTTCCGCCAGTAATTTTATTCTGTTGACAAATTAGTCTATTCCAAGCTCTTTCTTTCCAGCGATATTAACCAGTCAACAATCACCGATAACGCAAATTTCAAGCGTCGTCGAATTCAAAGCGACATGGAAGTGAGTGTAGAGACAAATTATATTATAACACGCCACATGCTCATTCCGTGTCGCGATTCGCCAGAATACGTCACGTGACGAGAAATAGATACGTCTAGTCCCACCGGATCGAAAAAAGTGACGTCAGAGGGTATTTTTTGAAACGCTATTTCCTAGGAAATAGCTCTGACCAAATTTGGAAAAGTGCCCGGTCACGTGACCGTCACGGGCGGAGTGTCGTCTGCAGCTTTGCAACAATGGCGGGAGACGTAAGTGCTGTGCGTCCGGGATAGGTGCCGACACCGTTCTCTAAAACAGATTTTCCAACATTTTCCAACATTCCAACAGCGTAGGAACTTGAACAGCTCACCGACGGAAAAGACTAAAGTGCAACTAAGGATGTCGCTAGGTATGCTTAGAATATTTTTGAAAGACGGTGGTACCACGTACAAGTGAAACCGCTGTACACTCGCTCAGTAAACTTGTCACGATGGATTGTTGCGGTGCAAAACACATTAAAAACTATATAACAATATAACATGAGCATGTGGTGTGTTATAAAACACCTATAGCCTGGTCTTTATTCGGGCTATAGCGCTCGTCTATTACCCCTCGTGGCCGTGTGTTACCAGAAACACATCGCTATACCCCTCGGCCTACGGCCTCGGGGAATAGCGATGTGTTTCTGGTAACACACGGCCCCTCGGGGTAATAGACGGGCGCTATAGCCCTCATGACCAGGCAATAGGTGTTATACTATGCTGCAGACAGAGATTGAAACGTTCAGTTGATATGGCATCCATCCAAAGAAACTGTTGCGGTCGCCCACGCGCGGCATATCGTCGTGCATATCACAATGTGGCCGAGTAACCAAGTCTGCATCGATAAAATAGCCCTTTGCCCTAAGCGTTTCAATATTCTTTAGTGGTTATTGATATGGTACTGATATAGTACAGCGTACTTGTCCAGAGAAGTGGACAAGACAGTGGAAACCCGTTTGAAATGCGCAGGAAACGTTCAAAGGTTCGAAAAATTGCTCTGTAACACAAAATACATACAAAACACACCGGCCTAGTGCTTTCATCGATCATAAATATAGTCAGTCCAGAGAAATATCATCCGAAGAGAAATTTTTCATGGAGAGCTGTAGACCATTATGGGCTATATTTTAGCAGATACGAGGTTGATTTAAATGATTTTTGTGAAATTTATGGAGTAAATATCACAGGACGTATAAAGGAATGGTGGCATTTAGAAGTCTAACATAGGCACACCCAGTCTAGAAATCCATACTGTGCTTATGGCATATTTCTCTGTGCAGAATGTATATTTTGAAAGTTAAAACTCCGAGTCACCGCGGTCGAGGATAGGGCGAAAGGATACCGATGCGGCCTTGTTGTCCAAAAAAGATGTAGTTTATGTGTGTGTATAGTTTGGGCAGTTTAGTATCATATTTTTTACGCAAGTAGAAGTGATGTTTGTTTTTACAGATGTTGAATGTATTTAACTGGACGATCAATGTCCTTATGTCAGAAATGACGCAACTGCCGATAGTAAAATTCCTCTGAAGATATGAGGCAGTCGACATTTTGAATGAAAGGGTAGGGGGACGAAATCTGAAACTGTTCGAACTTGGATAACTTGTAGCCATGCTCAGGGATGGGAGCAAATGCATTTCGCTGTAAAGATACCTCGATCTGACCATCATCACTCCCCCCCCCCCCCCCCTTTCAATGTACGATAGCATCCCATAAATTATTTAGGGAGACAGCAATACCCCTCTGAGTGTGCTAAATTCAGCGGTAAAGACATTGAGTTATGGTAACTCTACATGTTAAAGCACGTATGGCAATTCTTTCATATGACGTACATTCCAGACCGAATCGGTGACAAGTATTATCATGTGTTGGTCAAGCTGAACACAGTGAAAGGACTCAAACCTTCGGAATAGTCGTAGAAAGAAAAACAAATGGCATTGGTGTTCTGTTTACTTTATATTGGGCAGATTTGACGCCTATAAAATGACGCTAATAGGAGTTTGGCCTGTTGAGATTCGTTTGGCGAAATCAGTAAAGCTATATACCTGCTCGTGTTAAGGTCGTATGCGTCTCGAAAGTGAAAGACTTAAACTTTGGTTCAAACTGTCCTTAAGATGCATCTCTTAACAAATCAACAATAAAAACCGGGGGTCAACGTGCAGACTTTGGAACTAGCAAAACAAATTAGCGATATGTGAAATTCAAAATTGCCGTCATCCCTGTGTTAACTCTATGGGGAAAATTAGATATTGCATTTTCGAAAAACTATGACGGTAAAAGTTTTTATTTCTCCAAGATCTTTAATACGAGCTCCCTAAGTGGTAGATAAGAAAAGAATCGTAGAAATTTGATAATCCGAATATCTGTCCCCGAGGCGCGTTCTACCTTAAAGAGCTTGACACAATACCAAGCAGGGAATTTGATGCGCAAAACCTACATTCTAGTTTCTACGAAACCCTAGTGAGTCCTGCTATTGCAGGTGACATTTCATGATGTATTGTAACAAACTGTTTTATATTTATGATATTTTTAACCTCGTCTGAGTGTTGTTGGCTTTACCTTGATAAAGTGAAATTACGCTTGAACATTCAAACAGACGATTCGATAATTGATTCAGTCCTTAAACGTTTATCCACACAAGGTTCCTTTTAATCAAACTGGTGATCGGAACAACACAGGCACGGCATTCGGAGTGCGTACCGCAGGGTGGAATGGCTCGGTGGTAGCTATATACGGATTGGAAGCAAACAGAAAACGACAGACTAGTAAAGCTGTCTTGCCACCACATTGTCAACTCTCAAATCATAGCTCTGACATGACACAGACAAATAGAAACAGACTCGCAACGGGTATTTCTTCTATTTGTCTGTGGACATGACAAAAGCGATGGCCAGTAGCTCCGCAGTCCTTAGTGCTGCGCCTTGACATGAAATTGTTTGCTTCCTTAACCTTGCCCAAGGTTGCACGAGGTAAACTTGGTGCCGGCCGGAGTAATACTTCAATTGGCTGGACTATTGCCAATCTGTCAGTACATTTCACGGCATAATTTCATCCCGTCGGCTTTCGAGAAGTCACTGCCAGTGCTGATCTGTATACAAACAATCGCGGCTGTAAAAACCATTTTATTGCGAACGATAGAGTCATAATGTCGACCGGGGTCGAAAGTCAACGAGAGGCGGACTCAGTGTTCCCGGGACTCATAAATATTTGGTTTGGGATGTCGCTCAGGGCTCTCCGTCAAGCCGCTGTTAATTTTTGATTCGTGACCGTATTCTATTTGACCTTTCGGTGGGCACAGTTTCGAGTTACTGTATCTTCAGGTGAAACTGTCCCGCCGGATTTGGTCTTCGTTGAAAACATCGACCGTTGTACATGTACCTTTTCAGATGAATTGCATTCAGCTTTTCTCGGTCATGGACGGCAGAAGAAAGACCTATCGTTCATCTTCAGATAGTATTAACATCACCCTATATGAATTTGCGTATCAGAAAGTTTAGTCCTGTCAAGCGGACCTCAAAAAGTAGGGTGGGTGCGAACATCCTCACAGGGAATGTTAGTCGAAGCATAAGGGGCGTTAACATTATCAGTAAAGTACCTGTCGCTGTTGAACATCGGGATGCAGTGCATCTTAATAAACATTTCATGCTGTAAAAGGTAAAAGGTGTTGTGCAATATGGAAAATTAA